>NC_069145.1:62544344-62844344 GCF_943734635.1 Anopheles cruzii
AATGGGTTTTCCCGCTGCCCGTGTCCGGTGGCGGTGGTGGTGGGCCCGATGGTGAGGAGGACTCCATTCTCACCGTTGCGCCAAATGGACACAACATATTGACTTCACGTTTTGTGATTGTTTATTATCCATAACCGTTAGCGCGCCATTGTACCGTTCGACGCGTCGCCGGGGTGCGTGTCCTTATCCGAGCGCTTCGTGTCCTTGTCGTTCATTCCGTCGCGGCTACGATCCTGTTCCGCTGTCGACGAGGGATCAGCAGCGGCTCATCGCGCGTTGCCATCATTCGCCACGCGTCTGTCGGGGCGTTGAAGTCGGTCGTCCGGCATCGGTCGGCGGCCCGGATTCGGGACGACAACGACCGGCCGACAGGACTGCGACCATGTTTCGGAATATACGGTCCACCGTCGGTCGGTGGCCGTGCAGAGGATGAGATTTTAATTACTGTGCGAACCGTTGCGCCCGGTGTGTTGGGTGGCCATGAATTTTGAGGAGCATTGGGTTTTTTTTTGATCACTTGGCCACTTTATTGGTTTTTCTCTTTTCGGAGTGGACGCTTCTCATCGAACGATCATTAAATTACAACAGTTGTGTTTGATCATTTGATTGTCATTTTTTGGTCGTTAACTGTTAACAATAACTGTAGGCGAGTTGAGAAACATCAAAATCAAGTTGTGCTTTTCGAAAAGATTTAGTATGAGCGGGTTTAAAAATGTAGTCTTCACTAGTAACACAATCTTCTGACTTCCTTTCTGGTTTCTGTTCTGGAGATAATCAAAAGAAACGTAGACTTCTGCGTAGTTTTTTATGTGCTTGCGATAATAGTTCGTGAGAGTGACAAACCTATTTGCTTCTTCCGCAAAGTTACCGGAATTTTCTAGTTCTATAGGGACACTACTTTCTTTGAATCGATTTTTATGTCTTCCGTTCATTTTTCGATGGATTCTACTTTAGATTTACTTTTCTTAGCTGATCGAATACATCCATTAGATTTCTGTTACAATTCTCTAAGATTTTTTCAAAAGTAGGTTCATCTGAGTAGATAAAACACTTGTTGCAATCAAACCGGACAAGCCTGGCAATGTTGGGTTTCCGACATTTTATTTACTCGGTATCGGAACAACCAGAGAAGAGCATTAAAGATCTAAAAGCATATTTTCTAGATATAAAAGCATATTCTAGCATAGCTTAAAAATTCTGATTCGATTGATGTGCACAGTATGTCTTTAAAATAACAAGATTTCAATTAAAACTAGTGCAGCCATATTAGATAGTAACTTAGTTTGAAAGGTACGTTTTTCTCTTTCGAATGCATCCCATTTAAAGTAAATCGGCCGATAGATTAAAAAGATATGCACGTTTTGTGTCAGCAGATTAACAACGGTGTTGCAGCCGTGTTGTGTTGAATCGCTGGAATGTCGTCAAAAAATAATTCTTTAATGGGCAATGACCAATAGTTTAAGCTTAGGGAATAGAAAATAGTCACAATAGTCACGTAACATAGTATACTTGGGGTTGTTGTTGCAGTAAACAGTTCAGCCAACATCATTACAGTGAAATTTCCATCCACAGCACAGACTATACGAGCTTTTTCCATCAATTCTGAATGATTTCGGTCTTGTGAACGCCCATGCCTTTCATCAGCTTCCAAATCATCACGATTCATTTGCAATCGTTTATACCACACAAATACTCTTGCTCTGCCTGCTTACCAAGTTTAACAAACCGAAATTTTATATTGGCTTTTTGTTCCATGTTTGTTAATTTGTAATACGCCCTAAAACCTACTGACAAATTAACGCGCATAATATTTTAATCAGTCGACCTATTTACAAATTGAAATTCAAATTGAATTTGGATGCGTCTGAAAGAGGAACAACGCATATTTCAAACTACCTTACTAAGTAATAAATATGTCTACTTAGTACTTGAAAAACATACTGTGCAGCTCACCCTAAATTGGAAAGTCAATTCAAGAAAGCATGTAATTTGAAGTGAGGTTTAGACAAATAAAAACTAAATTAGAAATATCGCCGAAACAGTACCTTGACAGAATAGTGTACACCTCTTAATGCGCGAATGAATCATGGCACATTTCGAAAGAACCAAATTTCTAGCTTTCGATGCATTTCAATAATAAGCATCTAATTCAGGCTAATTGGCTTTTTTTACCTTATTTCTATCAAACCGTCCCGCGAGGGCACGTAGCGTGCACGGAACTGGCCATAAATCATGAGAAACTACTCGACCCGTGGCGCTTGACGTCGCCCGTCCGTGCCCCGGAGGATACTCTCCCCGATGATCCACCGGCCCCCCCAAAAAGTAGTGGGCGCCGCGCAGGGCGGGTAAAATATTTTATCACTTATTTTCATTAATCATAAATTTCTACCGAGACCACCAAGGATAGAGTGAGCGAGAGAGAGAGGCTAATGCCGGTTGAACTATGATTGTTTGATTGCACCATGGGCATTGCCGTTGCATTGCGACCGTGATGGGCGACGGGAAAGTTCCGGGCGATCCCTCACGCTGCGCCGCACGACGCGGGGGAAGCGGTCCGGTGAAAAAGAAGTACACAGCAGCACTAGCGCCGAGAATGGCAGCGGTGGCCCCCGATAGGAAAAAGCGGACCGAATTTACCAGCCTTCCTTCCGACCTTTCCGGGGGTATATTTTGCTTTTGAATGTCTGCCAAGACAAGACAGAATTTAATATTTATTGCCCCGGGAGCGTAAATCAGCACTATGCATAAATAATATTTTAAAGGCTAAGCTCCCGGGCATGTCCGGGAATGTTGGCAGTTAAGCTACCGGTGCAGCGGCCATATTTTTTGTGGGGTGGGCCCACCAGCCCATCCCGGTGAGCCGCTGACCAAGTGGGTGCCGCGACGATGAGCGCGCGTCGTCTTGAAAATGACAACAAAGAGTTGCCCAAATTTTAATCGCCATCCTGGACCATTCAGCCTCGGTCAGACGGTGGCTCATTTACTTGGCCGTGGCAGGACTTGTGTGCTAAATGCGCGATGAACCATGGGGACAGCGTAGAACAGCGTTTGGAAAACTCGAGCACTAGTGGAACCGTGAGACCAAGCGTTATTTAAGTTGTTGTGCTGAAATCGGTGGTGTTGAAGTCGAGAAGTGAATTCTTCATCGTGTGGCTTTTGAGTCCGAGTATCCACTCACTTCAGCTGCCGAGGGTGCTGCTAGCGTTCGGAGCTGCAACTACAAACGCCGCGAAAAGAATGATGCCTTCTTTTCGTACGAAACCGGTAATTAAGCGGCCGCGTCCCGAATGGTACTGCATTATCCATTAATCGAAATCCAGCCAACCGATTGCACAAATCTTAATCTTGCCAGTCACCGGCAAAACTTATGCCACTCAGACATGCCACCTTCCATGCGCGGTGTACGTTTTGCATTCATTTGGACCCAGCCCGGGCTTCGGCTGTGGTTTCCGAGTTTGGCCGGAGATTTATGTGTAAAATTTCGTTCATTGTTTCGATGAACTCCGTCAGTGTTTAGTGGAGTTTTATTTTATGATCCCCGTTTTTTTTTCTTCTTCGTTCCGCTCGGTTCGGCTCTTTGCTCCCTTGTGAATCGCCCGAAGGGATGCGTTTCACCGAATGATACCGCGACCGTAAAATCCACCCCAAAAGCCAAACCGGAGCCCCCCGAATTGAGACCGGATGGAGGTTTGTAATATTTCAAATTGTTTTAACGTATTTTTTTTCCCCGGGCTAACACAGTTGAACCCTCCCTCTTCGGTGCTGACTTCCCGGTACGCCCGCGCAATGCCATCCGAAAAGCGCGCGGGGCCCAAAATGCACCACAACAGCGAGAGTTTGGGTGAAGTGAAATGCCACATTCGAGTAATTACAACCCGGTCAAAGACGACTGATTGATGTTCGGGAGGCGGTTCGGTTTTATTAATTTATGTTCAATTCCTCACGAACCGTATTCCATTTAGCGGCGCAGTCTGGCCAACGTTTCGGGCCGATAGTTGGGAGGAGTCAACCGCATTCTAATGTACAGTTGGTGCCACATCGGTGACTACCGGTGGCCAAAAACTCCATGTCAGTACGCCTGTGGTAGCGTAAATTTAAGAATTCCGTTTTGGACATAAGGCTTTTTTATAATTTTATAATTCTAATCAGAAATTGTGGTGCTGTCTGTGTTAAAAAGTGGCCACGATTTGGTCAAAAACCTTAGCGTAATGCAAACCAGTGTGCGATTGGTCACGAATTTTCGTTCCTAATCCTTCCGTACCTGCGGCCACTCAGCACAGAACTTGCCCAACTTTCGATGGACATCGGTGATAGCAAGGGACCTCACCTACGTGCAAGGGTTATGCCTGGCGGGTGGAGTGTTACGGACCGCGGTTCGCCCAGCGAGGGAAGATGTTGGCAAATGATACGCGGGCGATGGTCTTCATCACAGTCACTGGCAGAAGGCCTGTACCCCGCACATCTCACGGTGGAACCTGGAGACCTGGAGCTAATCACGAACTGAATGTTTAGGGGGCAGTTATCGTTTTCTTTTTGCCCTATTTCATACTTGCCTGGTTGGAGCCTAAGTGTTGGCTGCTGCTGCCGAGCTCCGGATTTATGTCTCATCGATTGATATCCACTTCCAGTATGGTCAGGAAACTTATTTAACACGACCTACAATACAGCGGTCATCGAACGCGGTGGTCTACAGCGAGGCCCATCAGCACCACAGCTCTAAATCGCCCTCAAAACATTCTCCATCGGTCCGCTTGGCCTATGATTAATTACACATAATTCTACCCTTCTTCTTCCGAAGGACGGGTCCCTGCGAACGATTAGACATATTTCTTTCCCGATCTCGTTTCAATTCGAATACCTCCGAGCAATTGCAGCCGCCCAACAGATATCAACTGATCGCGCATTTATGATGAATATTGCACTGGGGCTAATGAATGGCACATTTTTCAATCGACCAGACAGACGCTCCAGAAGGAATTGAATTGCCCGAGGCTGTAAAGGTGCAGCTTCTTAGAAAGAGAGAGAGCAAGAGGGAAAGGGAGAGAAAATGACGGTGGGACCCCTGATTACTTGGAATTTATCATTGCACGCCACCGTCAGACATTCGTACAGTTTTGCGCAGTTCTTAACTGCAGCTGTCAAGCCTTTATCTGTGTCTAGGGTCTAAACGTAAGTGAGAAATGGTGGAAGCGATCAAGTGATGGACGAGCTTCCCGAATGCGACTTGTTGTGGTGTTTATTTGCCTTCGTATTTAAAAGCTCTCATCATTTTAATACCAATACAACCTGGATCTTTTCGTATTTATTTTCTATATCATTTATTGTCCAGTGCAACAAACTTTCAGATCTAAGAGGACCCAGAGTGCAATTCACGGTCGAAGAATTCGAAGCGCAGTTGACACCTTCGCCGATTAGAAACCCGTACGCGGCCTCACTCATAAGTCCAACCGAAAGGCTTGACCGGTGGCAGAACGAACCTTCCTCCAGGATTATCCAGGGTCGTCGTAATGCTCGATAACCATCGCCCGGGGTGGGTCGCTCTTGCTTGCCGTGCCAAACACGCCACAACGTAGCACAGGACCCGCGTCCGTTGGCGGACAGCCCTTTGTCGACATAAATTCCGAAACTTGTTCGGCCGCCGCCGAATGGGGAAGCCCGGAGCCGAAGGAGGAGTGATCGAAAAATCTATAATTTGATAATATATTGAAGGCAAACTTATACAGTAATTTATAATCCGCAAGTTATTCCTGTCTACCTGCATAAAATATTTTCACTCGGATGACTCATTTATAAACTTAATATACTGACGCTGGCGTGTGTCGTCTGGGCCGGCCGGCCGGCACGGGAGGGTATTTAGGCCAGGGCGTGGCGATGCGACCGCAAGAAACTCTTGGCCACGCCGGCCTTTCTTGCCGGGCTTCACACTGTCTTGCGGCGAACGACACAGTCCAGTCAAAACTTTTGCAATTCCAAGTCGATCCGGAAGTTCTGCGCCGCACGCTGGACACGCTGTGTGTGGTGTGACAGTGAAATGGACACATGCACATGCAGATATGCACGCACCTACCGCCCCAGTACCGGGGAAGCGGGCAAGACCACGGGTGTGGTGGGCAAGAAACAAAAAGATATATGCCCGTTAGGCTGCACTATTCACCCCCCGGGATCGGCGCTGGATTTGCAGCGCCAGGAAGCGCCGGAAACTGGAACCTGAAGAAGTCGCTTATGAAGGAAGTTGATTGTGTCCTAACTGTTTCATGCACTTGCACACAATTCTTCGCCGCATCCGCACAGCTGCCCTGCGTGCCGATCGCACGCCCAATACCTGGCCACCCCCGCAAGACGGGGCCGGTGCTAGCTCATCGACATTCTCTCGGCTCTCCGATATGTGCGTTATGCGCACTTCGCATAAGATGCCAGTTGGAATTTACCGAACGAAAGGCTCGGCGAGCGTCGGCGAGAATGTTATTATTCTTTGATAATAATAATTTACTACTGTTGATTTGACTTTTGACCAAACACACCATGCTGTAGGATGTGGCACCGGGCGCTCGATTTCGAGCCACATCCCGGTGGGGAAAGTAAAGCTTCTTCTGGAAGCTGGGAAGATTTTTCCTTGCACTTCGTTACAACGTGCTCGAAGACTGATTTACGGTAGGCCACGTCCTACGCGAATCTCGAGGAATGCCTTCAGGGAAAAAGGCTTTGCCGATTAACAAGCGGTAGTCGTGTGTTAAGAATGTTAGAATAGTAATCGGAGAAAAGGATTTTTAAATACTAAGAAACAAATGAAAAATATAAGAAAAAAGTCAAAGACTCATATGAAAATCGGTTGGACATCGTTTCGTATTAAATTTAAAAACGAGATGATGCATCGAAGTATAAAGTTTTCTACGAAAACGCCTTGTCTACTAAAATTCTAAGTTTGGACCAACAATCTTTTGAACGGACAATGCAAACACAATGTGTTGACGATGTATTCCTTTTCGTCAATTCCCAACGTTGAGCATATCGACCAAAAGCGACCCCATTACTCGAATACTACCCAATACACGGGCAATGGTTTATTGAAATCAAATCGTCAAAGTCAGGCCGACGTTCCCGACAAAGCATATCGGAAACGGTTTGCCGCTCGACCTGCCAATGATTTCAATTACGGACGCCGGGTTGGGGCCCGGTTACACTTCTGGCCGGAACCGCAATTGCACGGCGAAGACGTGATGCGTATCGCAGCATCATCTGGTGCGGAAGAATCGAACCCGGGCCGGCGTTCGGCGAGCCCAGCATATGGGATGCCGAAGACGGCGCCCAAGAACCCTTTTACCAGCGCCGTTGCTGACCACTCATCGATACATCCGTTTTGGTCCGGAGCGGAACCATTATCTCGCTCACTACGTCCAGGGCCTTCCGACGTGCCTGGCCCACCTGCTGCAGTGTTGCAATCAAAGCGATCCGAGCCCCGTGCCATCCCGGACATGGGGCCCTTCTTTCGACCCGGCCAACAGCGAAACCCAGCCACGGCGGGCCGGAGTGATTTTCCCGGTCGCCGTTTTGCCGGGAGTTTGTGGCGAGAAAATCGAAAACATTCGGATTATAATAAACATTCTTGACCGGTCTTATCAAACCGCCGAAGCGTGAGTAAAGCTTTCATTCCTTTCGATATCTTTTCGCCAACGCTTCCGATTCCAATCGGCTGCGCTACGGGCCGCCCCGATGGTTCCACCCCGGACTGGGAGGGCCCAGTGCAGATGATGACCACAATACTGATGCTGCCGATGCTACTCAAGAGTTTATCCATTTGATTTAGCCTCGACGTGACGTCGGACTCCTCGGCAGGACATGCCCGGCGAGCGATGCTCGGGCACTCGGTGCTGCTGCTAATAGGTGGGCGGGAGAAGCGGGGAAACCTTCACCTGGTGCAGGGACGGACGTTGGGGACTGTCCCGGCAAACTGCGGGATAATAATCTCTTCGGAAGCATCTTTCCGAAATCGAGAGCATCGAGAGTGAAGAAGATATTCTGCTCGTAATGAACCAATCTTTTCCAGAAGTCAATTTTCTCCGATCGACTCCTTTTTTGCCGTTCGAGGCCCTCCGCCCCGAGCCGTCCGACAGCACCGACCTCTCGGCAGCTCCGTGGCCGCTTTGCGGGCCACATGCATGGAAATGATGATTTGGCTGGCTGTCGACGATGGGTTTGCCGGAATTTTACTGCCTTTCATCGAGCGGAGGAGCAAAGAAATCAAACGCCCGACCTCGGATTGGGGCCACGGCACAAGGTAAATAATAAACTTTTATTCATTTGCAGGATTTGAATTTCACCGGCTACCGGAAACCGGATCAGCAGCAGTCATCGGCAGCAGCCTTCCCGTGGGCGGAGTGCCCGTTAGTGCTACACCGAACCTGGTGCTGTTTGCAATTGATTAAGTAGATGAGTTATTAATTAGCAGTTGGCTGTTTGTAGTGTGGTTTCTACTTTCTTGGGCACCACCGAACATATTGGCCTTTTGATGTAGCCTAAGGAGGGTGGATTCTAAAAAGTAAGAACTTGTCTGCTGTTGAAGGCACAATGTGGCGTAGTTCGCAGCAGTTTGAAACTGTAAGTTGCTCAGTTGCAAAAAAAATCCATATCCGTGAAAGTTGAGTTTCTTTAGATACCTTTAGATTTTCATTATTTTGCACTGGGCTTGTATGAAGAAACTAGCTGAATATTGAGTAGAAAACATTAAACATAAATAATCAATCCCACATCGTATTAAAGCTTAAAATAATACATTAAGTTATTTAAAAAAATGGAATAACAAATAAAATAAATGGTGTATAATTTACAAAGTTATTAATCCATTGAATTGCTAGCTAAATAATTTAATAGCATACTAGGCTGCTCATTAAATTCGGAGCCTCGATAACAGAGGGCTACGATACGACAACTGCTACAAGTCTAATTTTTTTTGTCATATTGGTACACTATCCAAATGAACGTATGGAAACTTTCATTTCAATCGGTCACTTACTTTTTTTTTACAAGCCTTTTAGTATCGACAGTATTTTTGTCACGTCACAATATTCCTTAGAGCTGCTATGACGTCATCATTTGATGAAACCGCTTTCCGCGCAGGATTTTTTTAGGTTTGAAAACAGATGGAAGTCGCTAAGGGCCAAATCTGATGAATAGGGTGGATACTTCAACAATTTGAACTTTAATTCATAGGTTTTTGCCATTTGTTGCACTGGGTGCATTGTTCCATTTTTAGCGAATGCGGCACCCATTTTGCAAACAGCTTTTAAGAACCCAAAACTTCAGTCAAAATACTGGTTATACTGCTCAATGAGATGGCTAGGCCTTATATTAAATCTCTTTCAGTGGTTCGACGATTTTCGAAAACGATATCCTGTATTTTTTCTACGATTTGTGGTGTTGTGCCTTTTTTCACGTTTTTGACATGATTCGTCTTAAAGGCTACTACGACCATGTTTAAACTCAGAAAACCCTCTTTTAACCCCCTAATTAAAGGTGAAGAGTCCTTATACACTTTTAATATTCGTTCATAATTTTCCTTGGCTTTTAAACCTTCCAAAAATAAAAATTAAATCACTGCACATACTTGATTTTTTCCATTGTAAAAAATACTGTGACATGTCGATACTAAATGGCTTGTGAAAAAAAATTAAGTGACCGATTGAAATGAAACTTCACATACGTTCATTTGAAGAGTGTACCAATATCACAAAAAAAAATCAGGCTCGTAGCAGCGCTCTTTCTTGTCGAGGCTCCGAATTTAATGAGCAGCCTAGTAACCCAATAATTCAAAATTAATATTTAATTCGAATGTCAATCACCTGGAAACTTTTTAAGGCACTTTTCCTTGAAATCAGATAGCTTATTATCAGATAGCTTATCAGCTCAGCTAAGCCTATTTAATAGTTTGACGAGGCGAATTCCGATTATATGCCCAGGATGCTTCTTTTTCTCAGATGTTTTTGAATACTTGGTCTAGTTTTAAAATCGTTATGTAATCTCGCCTCGGAATAGTACACTTATTACCAACAAATATCATATAGAGGTTCTTCGTTCTGCCATACTATTATGCTTCATATTTTAACTTAACTTTATGAAACAATAATTCTTTTAGTTATTTTTCTAAAACCATGTTATAACCTGTAAAGGAATTTCTTCTCAATGCAATACCAATAAGTCTACATTTGCTCCAATTTTCGAAACGGCCCGAAACGTTCTCTTTTGGAATACTTTTAAACACATTCTTAGTTTCGGTTACTATTTCCGTTATCGACTCTAAACAGTGTCCACAAAGTGATCTCTTGAATTTACCGAATAGCCAGAATTCAGATGGTACGCAAATCAAATCAGGCGAATACAATTATTGCGGAGCTACCTCGGGCTAAGATTTGGTGAAATAGTCTCGAAAATATGATGCAAAAACCAAAAGCTTCAGAAATCTGGTCATTTTTGACGCACAGCATTACAGAAATCACCATCGAAATCTTACTAATTTTGTGCATAAATTTCTACAGAGAAAACAGAACAGATAACTGAGCATAAGCACGTACAATGCAGTTAAAAACCTAGCAAATGATACTCGTTTCAAAACATGTCAACAAATTGTCATTGGTCATTGGAAATAAATTGGTCAGCCAGAAGCGAATTCAAAGGCTTTTTCAAACTCCCGTAATTTATTCCTTATTGTCCAAATGAGTTTTGTCTGCTGCTTATTTATGTACAAAATCAATGAACCTGCGGAACCTCCATACCAAGAGTTTGGAATCCCTTCCAATTGCTGGAACCATCATCTTAACGACAGGTTTTTATTATCAAATTAGAAAATCGAAAATTGAAAATCAAACACGTGGGTCACACATGACGGCAAATCTCATCACCGTTTGAGTCGCCAACAACCCGCAAGTGACTGTCATTTTGACGGTGATAAAAATTGTATGCCCGTGCGGGTGGGTTGGTTTTCATATTCATGGAATACCAGTCCCAGTACACGGCTTCGGAGAAATTAATTCGTAACGAGTCGCGGGGAAAACAGTCACCAAATGTTGTGTATTCAGCTCAGCCTCGGCCAAAGTGAAAAAAAGGAAGCCCGGCACTAACGGCGTTTGACATGCCACTGGAGGATCACCATCATGCAAAATCAATCCACCGAATTTATCGCCCCGAAAGCCGCGAAACCATTTTCGGAATACAAATAGAGCCACGGGCCGCCTGAATAATTGATCGCTAAATCAACGATCCGATCGGCATTAGATGATGGCCGAACGATGGTAAGCCACGGTGGCAGCCCGCGAGTCAAAGCCTCGACACATCTGCATGTGCCCCGGTGCCGAGAGATATCTCCATCTTCGGTACCGAGGGACCAGCACCGAAGGAGTTGTGTGGTGTGATGTTTTACTAATGTACTGACTACTTTGCGGATCACGAGCTCCGGCAGCCGGGTCACCTGGCCGCGCTGGGCGTCTAATGCCCAACCGATTGAGCATCATTTCGGTGACATCACATTCCGAACCCCTTCCAGGCGGCGACACCAGCGGGCCTGAGTGATAGAGTCGTAAAAATACATGAAGGTACCGAGCGTCCGTCCAAAGCGGCAGGATCTCGGGTCGGCGAAACGCGGGTCGCGTAAGGCCGCCAATGTTTCGGGGACATCTTGCGACGGTGTCCCAAAAACCCAACGAAGGACCCAACTGTCCCCAAACGATGCCGCCGGGCGGCGTGGGATGAGTCGAACGTCGAAGTTTCGTACCTTATTGAAGGGCCTCCACCCCGAGCGGGGCGATAGACTGTAGTGGCGCTTCAATAAGTAAAGCGCAGTGTTTTGGATTAAAATGGCGAGTGTCGAGCCGAAGGTGAATACTACACCACCTAAAAGAATCACCATTTCTGTGTATCTTGTCTTTCTGTTTTTTTTGTTGGCTTCGATTTTCGCGAGCCGCTTTCCAGTAAGACGGTGACAGCAAGGTGAAGAAAAGCGTTCACTGCCCTCAACCGCGGCACGGAGCGCTTCGAGCGAATGTGAAAAGTTTGCAATTTTCCCTCCACCAACCATGTATAATAAACGGATAGATCCGAGGCTTTCGGTGAAGTTTTGTATTTTCTGTTTTTTGTGCTGCCTTCTGGACCATTTCTGGAGGCCCTCGCGAGAACCAATCGCCTTGGCGCGTGAAGAGGAAACTCGTACGTGCGCTTCACTTTACTTTGTATGGAAATTTGCCGGCAAAGTGAAATGAAGAAAGATACTTGCGCTCGGTGAATATGTTAATTCTTGCTCCGCACATTGACTTCCATCAATTCCGTGCGCAGCGACCGCGCCAAATATCTCGGGAGCCCACAAATGGAGCGACACAAGACACCAGAACCGACCAACCGACCGCTGTTCGGGTTCGGAACGACTTTGCGCCACTCGACGTCTGGCGCACCTGGGCCAACGCCGCGAAATGGGAAATGGGTATGCAAAACGCGGTTATGTGCGAACGCGACGCGCCAAGGACCACCGCGGAGCCACCGTGTGACACTAATTTCGGGTTCGCTCCATCATCATCCGCTCCGTTCACGGTCGCTCGTGACGACTGGAGTCAAGTGACTGACAACCAATGTTTTTTTTTTTGCTTTCGTTCACAGTCGCTTTGCGCAAAGTGGTGCTGTGCTGCGCGAACATCTGGCACATGTTCGCGAGGGCCATCCGGAATTTGATGAGAAAATGGGGCATCCTACTATCGCGTAACGAACGGTGACGAGCTATTAGGTTACCGGTAAAAATTTGCTGCGTTTGCTAATAATATTATGTAACATCCGCCAATGTTTGAAAACATATAAATTATTAATTTTATAAGTTAAACACATAATACATAACCTCTCTAGCAGAGTCAAAAATTGAATAACGGATGATGTAAGGGCAAATTAATGTTTCACGAAAACTTTCCTCGAACATTTCGAATGAACCAATTTGAGCTCACACCTTTTTGTTTCGCAACAAGAAGACAATGAAACAATGTAAGAAATATATCTTTTTTATAAGATAAATTTAATAACCAACAGTAACGATTAAAAACTTGTTTGTTTATTTTCTTCTATGCAGAAATATATTATTGATATTCCAAATTAAGATTTAATAATCATTTCAAATTAACAGCATAAATGTGTTTCTGATGTGGCAGTCAATCAGCGGCGTAAACCAAGCCTAAAAGCAGCGATCACATATCAACAGCAGATGCCACATAACACAAGCATCCCCAAGACATTTGAGAACCCAGAGGTCCACGTTTGATTAATGCAAATACGAATGACACGGTGTGATCGGTAAGAGTCGAACCAACTTGCAAGCAATGGACAGACACCCAATTTGGTCAGTTTCAAAGTCAATAAAAGATGTGAAACTCTGTTAAAAGCTACTTTGACGTCAGTATAAATCGTATCAACCTGTAGACCTATGCCAAAATTGAAGTAGGAACCCCTCCAGAAAGATCAGCAAGTTTTTTTATACGGAACCAAGCCTTGCTGGTGGCCAGCGATGAAAGATTTAAAGCAGAAGCATGTTAAAAACAGAACAAATTCATTTCAAATTAATTACATGCAATCTTCAACTAACTGACCAATATAAAATCGTAGTTGATCTTCATTTACCACATTTACTGTTATCCTCATACAGACTGCATATGGCTATGGTCAAATTACAGCCAGCTCAATTCACTACTAAACGGTTTCTAATTCCCTAGCTGCATTCAACTGGAAGCCAAAACGATGGCCCCTACCCCCGGCGCAACCCAGCGATTTCCAATTCAACCAAGCGTAAAATGGTAATTTATATAATTTTTCACAATTAGCAACTAATTGAATCCTTGGGGCGCCGCGTTTCTCCCTCTATCGACAACAACCATCCGAAAAAAAACACCCAACAACCAACCGGTGTCGAACACGATGTTTTTTGTAGCCCGAATGTCTCCTCGGTTCCGGTTAGAAAGCAACCCCCCCAAAAACCTATCGGAAACCGGCCCGAGATCGCCGTGCGCCCGTCGCGTGGTGTGAAATGAAATGTAAAACGACGAGGAAATTGAAATACAGAAACCAACCAAACGCCCGTTGATCCGAGGGGCATTAAGGGCGAACCGGGACCCGGGGCCAAACGAAGGCCCCAGACGGTCGGCGGTCGGCCCCACGTATCCCGGCGAAGCGACAACGATCATTTCTCTGCAAATTTTCTTAATCACCGAAAATTGTAATTCTTGAATTTCCCGCCCCGAACCGAAATGCTCGAGCGCGGCACTGCAGCGGCACGGCCGTCGGTGTGTCAAGCAACAGGAATCGAATCGCTTCGAATGTACTACCGCACCGCACCACAGTTCCACGGCAGCGACATTAGCAGGATATCACTTGCTAGTGAGAAGCATTTTTTCTCCAGTTTTATTCATCCGACGAGCATGTTCCCTCCGGCTGGCCGGATCCGTCCGGAACCGCCCGAGCTGGAGAGCATTCCAGAGTCAATGGTTGGTTTTATTATTAAAATTCTAATTTTCCCAAACAAGATACCGTTGGGCCAAATAATTTGAGACAATAATTAAAGCCCTCAGCCAATTACGGACGGAGTTTACTTTTATAACATTTTCTCAAACGAGAGCACGCTGCACGCTTGGCCTCGGACGCAAGTGCAGCGCCGGCAATGGGGCCAGGCTCAGCCATCGTCCCCTACGAAACGAACATTTGGTCATTAGGATGTTGATTGTAGCTCGAGGCTTCTCAATCGGAAATTATCGTAACGGGAAGCGAACTGAAATGCTTATCCGATTACCGGTTTCATGTTGTTTGAATGTTTACTTTTCTTTTTTAACTTTAGCGATCGGCGGTTTGGACCAAAACCAGTTCTTGGGAAAACTGAAACATCACTAACGTCGCTAATAGTCCAGAAATCAAAACGATTCCCATAAAAGGATGTTCAAATCTATTTTACTGATCACGTGTGAGTTAATTGTACAAGTATGAAACAGGGATGGGATCAGGCAAAGGTTTTGGTCTGTATCTTATGTCTGAGGAGGTTTGAACATGTCGGCTTTTGTGTATGGAAAGTACGAAATACGAACAGCACCGAATGCTTGTCGAAGCTCCTGGTGAGGGTATGTTTTTGGACAGTCGCAGACATCCAAAAAAGATCAAGAGCAGTAACTGCAAAATCTTTTGAAAGAAACCCTTCTAAGGCGTGAAAGTAATAGAATGATCCAGAAGATCGGAAAATGGGTTCCACATGAACTGATCAAAAGGCAGCTGGAAAACTGAAGGACCATTTGTGCAACGCTCAGGCAAACCGAAGTAATTTCTCCATCGGAGTGTTGCTGGCGATGAAAAGTGGATTATTTTAAGCATCCTGAGCGCAAAACATGTTGGGTCCAAGCCCACGAGAATCATCAACATCGGTTGCCTAGACAAACTGGTATTGACGGAAATCAATGATCGGAACGGTTTGATCTACTATGAGCTACTAAAACCTGCTTCGACGGATGATTCACCAACAGCAACTGACCCTTTTGAAGGAAGCTTTTAATGATTAACAGTCACCGAAACGATTGAATTATTTGTTTAGGGAGTTCTTTCACATGTCGCTTATCCGCCAGACCTGATTCCTTCCCATCACTAGGCTTGCAAAAATGTTGTAGAATGGCTTGAAGAATGGTTCACTTCAAATGAGGAACGATTCTTTCGACGTGGTCCCCACAAAATGCTAGAGAGACGGCAGACATGTACTGCTAATGATAGCAACTTCTTTGAATAAAGCAGAGTAGAGTACAGTAGAGCTTGAATGCAAAAAAACGTGTGTTTTCTTTGCAACAATTCTAACTCCTTTCTTGAAACAATTCTGGCCGCCCGGTTTATTGAAACGATATTATACTGATTCTACTCTAATGTCCTTTGATATACAAACCACTGTAATTGTCGATATGTTGGCAATACATTGAACATCGTCTGCTTCGTGCAGCAGCCAACAAGAAAAAGGGGGAAACCCGAGAGTATCGATCATAAACATTACCACAGCAATTCTATTGATTGCATCAACTTTGCCCTTAAAGTATTTCGGCCCCATTGCGGGTCGGAGAAACCGAACCGAAAATCAAAGTCTCGAACGGGACAGGGACTCGCGGGAATGGGACACACGCAAAGTAATTTAATCTATCTCTAGCGCAAAGCACTCGAAACTAGCACTCATCTGCACTCCGCACTCCGGACGGAGGACCCGGGCTGCCATCGATATCGTCGGCGTTCCTGCATTCGGTGACAATAAAATACCATAATCGGAAAATCTATGGCAAACCTGGCTGCGGTAGACTCTGCGCAGCGCAGTAGATTAGTGGAAATGTTTTCCCGGTCCCCCGAAGGCCAGATTGGCCCCTCTCCGACGTGGCGTGGCAAAGAAGCTGAAGCTCGAGCGGTTCTCGAACCTCGCACGCAAACTCATCTCCGGCGACCCCCGGAGCAAAAGTCCCGGGCTCCCCGGGAACGTCACAGTGTCAAGTGGGCCGTCGATATTGCGTCGACGTCCTCGGTTTGCCATCGATAGTGCCGGCAACATTCGACCCGGCCCGGTCCGCCAACGCCCGCCGTGTGTGCGCGTCTCATCCGTGAGCATTATTTTTCCATCAGGGAACTGTAATAAAGACCGAATCGTGACTTTCATTTTCAATCTTCCTAATCATCAGAATTATACTCCCAAGCCCAGCCTGGAGCCAAGGAGCCAGGGCCCAAGGAGCCCCCCCCGGCCGAATGCGGAGTGTCTTAAGGAGTTAAGACCGGGACCGGTTGGGGTCCGTTTGTGCAAAATGTGCACGCATTTCGGCCGCCACACCGCCCTCGAGAAAAGTCGCAATTGTCGAGATTGCGGAGTGCGACATTGCGATCACGGGCCACGGTGTGTGTCACGCAGACGGCGGGCGGCGAACACAGAAATATGATTTCAATTAACGACTTCGACTCCTACCAATCAGCCGGAGCCGGAGCCGGAGCGACCCGATTGATAATGCTGATAAATGAGCTGCCCGGGAGCTGCGGCGGAACTGGCGCATTGCCGCAGTGTGAGTGAAGCATCGCACCACGCGTGACACGTGGCGTGAACGCGAACGAGGAAAAGTGTGGAAAATTCCGACACGGACCGCGCAAATCTTATTACGGCCGCGCCGAAAGGAGTCACCGGGGACTCCGGGAAATGCGGAGATCCCGCCAATTGAAGCCCGCCATTGGGGACCGTAATTCACGCGGGCCAAATTAAAAAGCTGGGCGTGCTGAGCTGGCGTCCGGAAATGCTCCAAAACAGCGGCTCCACGGTGCGGTGGCCACTGGCTTCTCTGACGAATGTTGCCAGCAGCGAGCGAGAAAATCTGAAAAGTGCATATAAATTAATAATAAATTAAATTTACTTTTTTGAAGTGCGACGATGGCAGAAACAGAACGGAGCCCGGGTGAACCGGGACCCGGGGCTTCGGCTTCTGCCCGGGGTTCGACTCACGTTTTTGTGATTCGCAATCTTCGCGCCAAAAAGCGCCCTCTGGCGGACGGTGGGCAAACTTATTTGCGTCCACGTTTTTCCGCCGCTTGATTGACACAAAAACGAAGCACCCGGAACCGCGCCAGGGCGCCGGCCTCTGTGTGTGTGTGTGCGTGCGAACATTAAGCGGGTTTCAATTTGCAGATTAAAATATAACAAAATAACATAAATCCCACCCGTTTTGCGTGGTTCGGCCTCGCCCCCTTCAGTGCGAAAGGCAACCCGCGCCGGCAACCCATTCACCGCTGGGGTCATGTTTTCGTCGTCACGGTCTCCAAACGCCGGCCCCGCATTAACGCATAAACAACTCTCGCTTTCGGTCCGAAAACGGCGACCCAACGGGCCGGGCCAGGACATTTGCGGATGTGCGGGTCCCGGCTTCCGGGCGTCCGGGGCTGGACTTTTACGTCAACCGGGGCTAAAACCGTCACTCGGTTTCGGCCGAAGCATCCGGCTGGCTTAGCACCTTCCACCTTCGCCGCCCAACTCACGCCTTCCGCCACAAAATGGGCGTCCACTCGCCAAAAAGGGGCCAAGCGCCAACCCCGGCGGCGTTGGCGAGGTGTTGAGAGGTGAAGTTTAAATTATTTTATCCCAAGTTTCCTTCATTTACAGCGAAATTCAATTACTTCAACTGTGAAAACAGAGAGACTGCGCTGCTCGGTGTGCTGTGTGTGTGTGTGCACCGGAAGCGGAGTGTCAGAACCGGGTCCGGGTTCGGGTTTGGCGGGGGCTCAAATTATTTTCCCGGGGACCGGCCGAAAGGGGTGCGCAGCGAGCGCGCAGACGTTTTGAGTGAGCAAATGGATGAGCGACTTATGGACGACCCACTGGAGCCAGCCAGGCCAGCCCAGGCCAGCCGGCCAGCCAGTCGGGAGTGAGGTTTTTCGGGATGTCTGCTTTTTGCAGGCGAAATGACTTTTATGAAATATGATGATGAGTTTGTATCGCATTTTCTTTCGACCGGAGCGGCGGGGTTTGGGGCGCTGGAGGGGTTCCTCGCCCGGAACCAGTCACAAGTACACGTCTGGCAGCCATTCGTCCCGTGCACACGCGCGGGACACGCCAGGCGGATAGTGGACCGAGTTCAGGGCCGGGGTTTTTTTTCTCTCCCGAGCCACTCCGCTCCGCGTTACACAAAAAGCAGTTTGAAAACATTCATCCGACTGCCAGTTTCATCGCCAGTGCAGCATTTTAATTTCATTTATGCACTTTCTTTGTGCCGGAAACTGGGCTGGCCAGGGCCCGGGCAGGGGCTAAGGAGATTGTGGTGAAGACGCCACGTGGTAATGGAGGCGCCTGGTTGTTTATGAAATTGATAGCTGCGGCCGCTGTCGGTGCCGCTGCTGCTGGCTCACTAAAGAGCGTCACACTCCGAAATGGACATTACATTGTGTCTGTGTTTGTGTGTGTGTAGCTTTTTCTGTGGAAAGTTCCAACATGGAGCTCATTAATTTGATCGCACACTATTGAAGAGAGCCTTGGGTCTTTTTAAAGTTAAGAAAATGTTACCAAAAAGACAGCAACATTAATTATAACATCTAGCGGCACTAATGTACTTATAGGATGTAGTACAGTTTGATCAAGTTTTGGGAATTTAGAACGTATTAATCATAGAAGAATGTTCCTATATTTGAAAAATGTTCATAACAGGAGTTTTAGGAAATGACAAAACGGAAAGCATCGAAATGTTAACAAGGAAATGAATTTTAAGATTAAGATTTAAAATGGGATAATTTCAGGGCAAACATACTACAATCATCGTCAAACAGAAAAAGCAAAATACAATGTACTTGTTTTAGAATCGATAAAGTTTCAATATAAATTACTATTACTGATAAACAATCCATTAAAAGCGATTGCGAGCAATAGCGCAGTTAATGTTTCTCCACAAATTCCTCTAATGAATAAATGACATGATTTTCCAAATATACCATAAAAAATAATCCATATTCGTTTGATGGATTCACATTCCGGATATTAAACTAAAGACACAACACTAAGGAAAGTGAGAAACGTCAAATAATTGTCATCCCTCAAGTGGTCCTGGGACTATAACGTTCACCTTTTGCCAGTCACAAAAAGATCTAGAAAAGCGGGAAACCCTCATAATTAACATAATTTGTTGACGTTGGTCTTTTCATTGGTCTTTCAAAGGATCTTTTAAGCGTGCCACAAAGTATTGGTAACTTGTTGTTTATTAAAGACAATCACCCCACCGGACTCAAAAATTATCTAATATACTGTAACTAACATACCGTGATTGTGTGGAAAAGTTCCTCTATTTGATTTGCTTTGTTAAAATAAGTTTGAATTAGTTGCAACTTATTTGCATTTTTAAATAAATTAATCTCTTTTAGACCAGCCATCTGCTCAGGGTATTATAAATTTTTCCCATAACATAGCAGAAGTTACAGGGCCCCCGGGGGGGTCTGACAACATTTCACAAAAAATTATCACCACAAAATGAATACCAAATAAGGACCGGGGCTCCGGACCGTGACCCCGGACCGGGGTTGATTTGCGCCCGCCCGTTGGAGGCCAGCCGGAGCCTACCTAACCGCAAAGTACATTTCACTGTATATCTGGCCCATCCATATCGTAATGATTATGATTACACCCACTCAACGTGGTCGTGGCTGTGGAGGGGGTTGACTGGAGGACGAGCATGAAAAACAGCTGCATTACACATATCACGCGTCACCTTCGCACAACTCACGCCGGGTGGCGGTGAAACAATTCCGACACGTCTTGTCACACGGAACCGAAAAGCCTCGCCCGTCACGGTCGGGTCCTTAGGCTCGAAGGGCCAAATGATCCCTAGAGAGAGAGGGAGAAAGAGAAAGAGAGACAGCGCACAAAACGTACGGGAAGGATGAGCCCATCGTGAAGCGGACGAAGGTCTTCAAACCTGGCTACCAGACACACGTGGCCCGCTCTCGTACTTCCCTGTGTCGTCCCTCTGTGGCCCGCGCTCCGGTGTAAAATGTGACACCGTTCGCAGTGTAAAACCACCGCCCCCGGAATCGCACGTTATGTACACAAATAAAGGTTGTAAAAATGAAATTTACAAGAGCCCGCCGGGACCCGCATCCCTCCTCCGGCAACTGGTGAGCGGAGGACATCCCAAGGGCGCCGGGCCGCGCGGCCCGGGACGTGGTGAATGAAATCTTTCGATACTCCTAAACCCGTGGCGAACGGCAACGAGTGGCGAGTATCGACGATAAACATATTTTGTGTGCCGCGTTTGTGCACGGTAGGCTGGTGAAGGGGGAAGGGAGTAGGACACTTGCCGTGCTGACGGAAAAGGGGTGCCGACTCTCGGGCCAAACCCAACACGGGGCGTTGGAAGTCAATTTAAACTCATGCAAGTATCGTTCGGAGAAAAGAAACTCCAGAATTCGTTGAACTACCGACGAAGATCCAGCCACGGGGAGCGGTCCTTCGTCGCCCGGCCCATTGTTGTACCGTGCGGAGGGTCGGACCGGAAAATTATGAGTAGTTTGGGAGGGCCCATACTCGCCCGGTGAGCGACCCCCCCCCAAAACCCTCGCGTGGTGACAAATTTTGAGCTTAAGACGCCTTTCATGCTATCTCCGGACACTTGACTAGCGACTTGGGAGATCCGAGCCACCCCCGGCCGCCGCACGTTTCTTGGCCACCGTGCCGTGGTGGGAAAAGTACTGCAACGACGGTGCCACCGGGTGCCGGGTTTTGGGGCCATTTGATCGCTCAATCGAATATGGAAAACAGCATTATGTAAAGTAAAGTTCCTTAACTCACTGGAAGACAGTGGGTTTGTCACGAAATGTCAAGCAGTGATAAGTTGAACAAATATAAATTAAATAGGTTAAGAAAGGCCCAATTGTAACGTAAAGTGCGGTGTATAAAACAGGCTCATTGCAACTTAATATTTATCTCATTCAGATAATTCAAATGATAGTAATAAAAGGAACTCTTCGTCGGACTATATGGCTTCTTTTTTATAGAATAAACAGTTTTGGGGCCGATATTCGTAAGAATGCCATAAAATAAACGAATTTTGCAGCTTTACATTCATCAGGATGTTTAGAAACTGGAAAATTCTAAAGAACAGCAAGAGAGAGTTAATTGGTGGGCATCGTTTGTGTCGTGCGTTTGGGGCGATTGGCATCGAACCGAAAGTGTGCTGAACAAACGCCGACGGGTGCCACCGAAGGGATTCACACTCGACACTGTCCGTTGGGCTCCGGGAAAACAAAAATACCTCAAATGAATATTTAAACAGGCCAGCCGACCAGGACACTGCTCGCTACGGCCACATCTGCAGAGCCGAACGAGAAAACTGCGTGACGCTCGGGTTCAACAAGGATGACCTAATGCTTACCAGCACCAATCCGGTGGTCGGCCAGGCGGTCGAGGGAAGGTGGCCTTCGGTGGGCCGGAAGTTAAAACAGCGAGACAGTGAAGGCATTTTCGATTCATAGATTCATGAAAACTGAGCCGGCGTACGGGGCGACGGGGCAAAAGAAAATCAAATCCAGGACTCAAAAAGACTCCCCCCAACCCGGGCGTCGGGGGAGGCGGAGGAGAATCTTCGCACCGCTTCCGTGGTGCGAGGGGCTCTAGCTTCCGGCGGCGGCACCACGGCTCCGACGGTGGTCCGAGAAGGTGACCTGTGCCGGTGCCCGGGCCCCGGCCAACAATGGCAACAATCATAATCACTAATTTATTGTTTGGATAGGGGAGACGGCACACTGCTGGGGCCGTGCCCTGCCCCGACGCAACCCACCACCCGGTTGATAGCGTTTTATACCGGAGCCACCGGAGGATTGGGCCCCGAAATGTATGCTAAAAGATCCATTAGAGGCAAATTTACGACACTATCGAGAAGGGAAAGTGTGACTCGTCGTAGTAGTCGTTGCTTCGTTTGATCTGAGGCTACGGCCACCTTTCTTGTCGCCGTCGTCGGTAAACATAAGCAGCATAAGACCGACACCGAGCGGTACCGAGAGCCGAGAGATCCCGCCGACAGTTGTTGTCGGTAGCCCCGGCCGTAGCCACCGGTGCCGCAGGATTATACCGAAGCACCGTGTAGGAGGGCCCAAGGGATGAGGGTGTGTGTGTGTGTGTGCGTCAGTGTGGGGGGTTTTGCAAACTGGGGGCCATGGTGGAAAGTTGGGAAAAAATATCACTTCGCCTTCGCAGTCCTTCTTCTTGTGGGGCCCCAGCGCCTATTGAACCTTCTTCGGGGCCGAACCCGGGCCCCGGGAGTAGTATCAAACGGAATTCATAATTAAATCTAAAATTGAAATTTTCCACACCCTCGGCCCGGCCGGGAGGGCATCCCCCGGAGGTCTTTGGGGTGGCATTAGTGTCCTCGAGGCCGGCTCCACAGGCACCGGCAGTGATATCCCGGGCCCCGAGTCCATCGCCGGGCCGAGCTGGGCTCATTTATTTTCTTCACCTTCGCCAGCGTCCACCCTCGGGCGCACCCTTCGGCAGCCTTAGATCCTGCGCCCGATCCGAGTCCGTTGCGTTGATTAGTATTAGAAACTAACGCGCGCCAATGCCGGAGCCGGACGCAAGAACTACAATCTTGCGTAACATTTTTCAATTATTGATAAATCTGGGATAAAGTTGCGTTCGGCCGGACCGGGGCATCTTGGGCTCTTGGAATGGTGGAGATTTTTTCCTTTTCTTTACACCCCACACGCATCTCAGGCTGGCCGTTTTTTGTGAAATTCTCATTAAATTACCTAGCCCACGCGATGGCGGTGGTAATTCGGGCACCTGCCGACGCGGACGTGGCTGGCGGGTTGGCGGTGAGAAAATAATAATAATGTTTCGGGGTAGCCGAGGTGGATTAAAACCGAAACACGGGTTCGGCCCCAAGATCCGCCAATCGACCGAAAAACCCGTGGAAAGGTAGTTAGTGTGGTTATGAATTATTAAATGAAAATCAGGCACCTTTCCGTCGTCGTCGTTGCTGTTTGCCAAAAATCCGGTTCCTGCAGTTGAGCGCTGCATACTGATTTCCACGGACGTCGCTGCCAAGGACTACTTACACACGTCCGGATCACGTCCGTACACACGTCCGAGGGCCGCCGCCCCGGGGCCGGACGGGTGCGGGGCTCACTGCGAGCGCGCGAAACGAATCCGACAGCGAAACAAAACGGCATTTTCGGCATAAAATATGAAAATCCCAAGGTGAAAGCTTCAACAAAACATCATGATAGCGTGGAATTATAAAATCTGATTAAAAATGCATGGTACGGCTTCCAGAAAACCGTCGTTCAACAACGGCGGAGGTGGCGGTGGCAGCAAAGGATGCCCCGGCTGGTACGCCGGCCAAGAAGGATCTTCACACTTTGGCGTTTGTTGGTCTAGTTGGTGCTGGCAAGGGTACGCGTCTCGCCAACCCCAACGGTGCCTCGTCCGTGCCCGATACATTCAAACGCCAAACGCTGGATAACGTGGCTGAGTTGTGCCGCAGGAGGATGTGATAATTTGGCGAACAACAAATGAATTCTTTTGGCGTTTTTTTTCTGCCCTCAAACGATCTAGAAGGTCAACGAACTCGAACGATCTTTCGCTGTGAATTGTTTTAAGGAATATGCTTAGCCTATTCTAAGTCGGTTGCTTCTTGGATTCAGTTTTGACCATTTCGTGCCAAAGCGGGCTCTTCAAGTAGCTTCTTCTTGGAAAGTACATTTATACTACATTTTCCAGAAAAAGTACAAATTATGCTCAAAACTATCTCTTTGAGTAGGGCCACTGTTCGTTGCAACTCTAAGCTTCTGTCGATTTTCAATCAATCAATCAATCAAAGGTAATACACTATTGCGGGCAAAAAATGGCGGAAGCCAGTTGTCTTCAATTATTGTGATCGGGTGCATTAACAAATGGGCTGAAAAGTCCCGAACCTTCAAAAGAAAACTGTTTTAACGTCTAATTATAAATTTGCGAATTATTGTGCTTAGAGTGATACTACTTTTGTTGTTTTCAAAACAATTGATCAAACACAATTTCGTTTTTCAATGTTATGCTGTTTATTCATGGGAATAAATACCATTCAAGCGAAGAAATGCCTCGAAAAGTGTTATAAGGACACTGCTCTATCAGAAACAACAAACAACGCTGGTTTGCTGACTTCAAACGTGGTCGTCGAGACACCGATGATACAGAACGCATTCAACGTCCAAATGATGCTGTAACACCAGGAAACACAAAATCGATTAGTATTTTGGGATTCATCGACTATCTTGAGCAGGGAAATACCATCAACAGTGAACTTTAATTGTTACCACATTCACCGTATTCGCCAGATTCTGATCCCAGCGATTATTAGCTTTTCACAGACCTCGAAAAAATGCTCACCGATCAGAAATTTCGCTCGAATGAAAAAGCTATCGCTCAAACTGAGGCCTATTCTACAGCAAATCGATAAATCGTTCTCCAAAAATGGTAATTGAAATGTTAAAGCGACGCTAGAAAGATTTTGTGGCTCTTAAAACTGTTTTTTACAGTTTTATAAATGTGATGGCTGTTTCACTAAAAGATTATTTAGAAGAGCATAATGTTAGCAATTGATTGACATTTTCTAAAAGATTGCTCTTGTTAATATGATGAAACAAGATAAATAAGTTAATTGGAAGTGTACGAACAATGAAGACTGCTAGAGCGGAGAGCGATAATCCAGAAACTGTTTAACTAAATCGAGCAATCGTATCAAAATACCATTCCCCAATGGATTAAAAAAAAAGTCTTGCCAACATTTTTGCCTCCAACACATTACAGTTAAAACGAAGAACACCGAACACCGGGCTAGTGGTGCAGAAATGTTTAACCAAACACACAACCCTTCAACGCGCTTCAGCCGTTTCTTTTCCATCGGGTCGGGTGCTACGGAGCGCAAAAGAATATTTAAGACATTCGCTAATCTTCCGTGTCGTGCCGGGTGGCGGATCTGTCCGGAGCATAATTACGGCAACAAAAATAAACGCAAGTGCGGCTGTGGAAAACCTGAAACGCATGACTTGACTTTCAAATCATGTCGGGTACCACCGCGCCGTACGCCGTTGTTGTTGCGTTTTTTTCCTTCTTTCCTCCTCCCCAAAAGGATGGTTCCGTCCGCTACGTCCGACGTACCACACCTTGCGGCGACAGACCGACACCGGAGTTTCACCGGAACTTGCTCCAGGTTGCCGATGGCGATAAGAAGAACGATGAAAGAATGGATGAATTCATGCGAAGTATCCTCGCTCCGAAGAAGCCCGAGAAGAACGGGCCCGGAATTGGCAAGAGTCGACGCGGCGAGCCGACGCAAAAAAATCCCTCAATTCACGGATCCGTGGGCACACGCACACACACACCTATGCCCGAATCTGCATGTTGTTCGGAGCAGGGCGGCTAAGCTAAAACTTTCGAGCCGTTGCCGTATCGCTGCGCACTAAACCTTTCTACTTTACGACAGGTTCGTGAAACGGTGAATCTCTGCCGGGAAATTTTTGATTCGTTTTCCAAGGGTGGCCAAAGGGCGGGCGGGGGCCGACGAGGCGGAGACGAGACGGGATGCTTGGTGGGTGGTCTAATTAAACCCAAAAGTTAGCCTGCCAGCGCCACTGTTTGGGTGTTAAAAATCGCACCGGGCTTAGAGGTGGGCTGCTGTTTGTTGCCGGAGACCCACCAGCCTGCAACGAACAACAACAACAACCTCGCTCTCTCTCACTCTCGCTTCCCCTTGTCGACGACGGTGGAATATATGATCGTGATAATAAAACGCAAACCGTAAATAATGCCAGACCGTCAAATCCCTTAAGCCACCGCTCGACAATCACTGCATTTACGCCATTGCCAAACAGTGATGCCATCGACGACGGTGGCGTCGGCGACACACGTCACTATCTGGGTATCGGCATCGACAGTTCGGTGACTCCATTGCAACCGTCAACACCAACACGCCAGGACGCCAGGAACGGTGTTGGCGCACACATGGTCCGGCTTCCGGCCACGGCGAGCGAAAGAGGGCGCACCGCTTTCCTATGTTGCATGATCAAAAATTTACATTTGACAATAACTTATCATTGATACACAAAATTGCATTTGATTTCGTTGGCCGTACCCGTGCCAGGGCCAACCAACCAGGACCCCAGCAACATCCTGCGACGGGTCCAGGTCCGGCCGGCCAGCCGGGATGGACCGGTGAAATGCGTTTGAACGTTGATCCGATGAAGGGTGCTAAATCCACTTGCACTGCGTACGGATTTCAATATTTATGGAGCGCAGCAGCCCGGCCAGCCAGTGCAGTGTCCTGCAGTGTCCTGTCCCGGTAGCCCCGGAAGTCGGCCCACAAATATTGCTCGGCAGCGGCGGCAGAACACCGGAATGTTGCCGTTGTGGATTTGTAGGATTTAGAGGATCTCACCGAGCTGCGTTTTGCGCCAGGAGCGCCACGGCAAACGCCAACGCGCTGCCCAACACGGACGGACGCCTGCCCGCCAACCACCGATTTCGAAATCAAATTTTCAAATACCGGTTAATTTGGCGAACAATGTAAATCATAACGTACCGATCCCGGGCACCCGGGTCGGCCCGATAGCCCGTGGAAAAGTGCCCGTGATTAGGGCTCTGATTTGGTTTATGTTTGCCAACCCAACCCGTGACGAACTCGGATCGGAGATAGGCCCACATAAGCCCCTGCCGACCGTCAATAAGTGACCGGTTGATGATGATGTACGAATGAAAATGATTGCCGTAGTTGCATGTGGATGTTAGGATTTTGATTGCATGTGCTTATGTTTATTTTTTTCGGCTTAACGATTTCTATTGTTTTATCTAAATATGTTTGCACCCATTTAGCGATTGTTGCTTATGAACTGGTTGTAACTCGAAGCCTTTCGTTTCTATTGTACAATGTTTAAATCATTCATTAAACTATTCCTTGTTCGTTACAACATAAATACATTAAATTTTCGTTCGTTTTCCTGCTTCAACACAACTTTATTCTAAATGTTCATAAATACTTCAATACTTCAAGAATTTCAAGAGTTTTTAATAATTCAAATAAAATTGTTTATCTTCCGAATCGGCTCAACATATCATATCTTATTTAGCATAAAAAACCACGATCAATAAAAATAGTCTCCTATAGATAGACTATTTTTATTGATCGTTGTTTTTTGCTTCTTATTTAAATTTGTTTTCTTTATTAAAATTTAACAGACTTTTTTATTCTCTTGAAGTAATTATGTTTGTACTACCATAAAAACTATGACCACTAGTAGCTGATTCCTTTTCTTGTTTGCCGACGACACTTTATCGAATGAGCCGTTCTATGGCCCCACTTGTCCACTGGTGTGTGTGTGTGTGTGTGTGCAGTAACAGTGAGATATTACGCTCGTGTAAATTACTTCCAAACGGTTGTCCGCAATGTTGCACATGCCCCGGATGGTCGTACGTCCGAAACGAGATCCTCCTCGGGCTATGAATATTTGATTACTCAAATCGGTTTTGACGGTACGGCCTCAGTATTTTACGATTTTCACTCCGTTATACGGTGTCGATGTTGCTATGCGCAAATCGAATCGGATCTCCGCCCGCAGCCCTGGTCGGTGGTCATAAAATAGTCACTCTTGCTCCCGTTACGTTTGCGTTGCAGCACTACGGAAAGGCAGCGACTCGAGTTCCATGCGACTCGAGTCAGCGTGTCCTCATCTTCTGTCCCGGTACCGGTAGTTTGGTGTTTTTCTTACGCCATCCATTTGACTTCCCTCGGCAAACACTTCCCCCGTGTCGTTCTGCTACACCGCAAGGATTGACACGACCGGATGCTTCGGGAGTTTTATAGCACTCCATTTGCTGAACCCTTTTCCTCCGGCCCGGACCGGGGCCGGTCCCCTGTGGGACCGAAAATTACCACGCACGCAATCCTGGTCCCCAAAATCAATCCATATCAATCGAAAGTGAGCGGACGACCTATGGCCTTCGCATCAACCCGAACAGTCCGGAGTGATGTAATCTTTAGGCATAACGCACCAGACAACTTTCTCATCCTTCTGCAGCAACACTCTTCAATATTCGCCACCGATTCGGCCGATGTTGCGCCATTCCCCAGGGGATGTGCATGATGTGGAGTTCCGTCGTATTTTTTTTTGGGTCATGGGCTTTCCCGATTTTCTTCGCATTGCGACGAGTGTGTCCCCGAAGAAGACGCAGGCCGATGATGATGAGGGCATAAATTTGACTTCGACATAAGTCCTGCTTTAGAGACCGGTCGTCCGTTTCTTCTGCCGTGCCGCAAACGGGAAATCAAAGCGAACCGAACAAGGACACGTTTTGACACCGATGTGTCAACGATTCTCGTAACCAGTTTGGTTTTTTTAGACAGCTTCTATCTTTTGGCGATCCCTCCGACATCAGTCGTAGTTTTTTGCGATGTTCTTCCGATAATCAAACCTCGGCTTGATAGGGCCGAAGTTTTCTGCCACAGAAATCTGTTCCATTTTTCGATGTCATTTGATCCACTTCTGAGCATTCTTTTTGTGGGTAACCTTAACCAGCGAACGGGTTGATAACTTTTTGACGAAGGGACGAAAGTTTGTTTTTTAGATTGATCAGTTTTATTGAACACAATCGTCTTTGAATCTTTTAGTTCTTTGAATAGAACGTCAAACATTGTTGAACAAATTTGAATAAATACGAAAGCAAGTTGCTTCATTCAATAATTGTCACTCAATTATAATCTAAAGTAATATTAGATAGGGAAGCAATTTCATCTGCTAATATCGGTTGTGGCATTATTCTACATCTTCTACATTTTGAATGGCCAAAGCAAACGATTTAGTTTATTTACTGTTTAGAATCAGTTTTAGAACAATTCATCATCAATTCACCATGTGTTTCTTATCCTTAATTCTACATTTTGAATATCGAAACATATAAAAAACCACGCCACTATTACTCATAATTCACTGAGTCTACTCTAGTTGCTTTATTATCGAGCAAAATGAAAGAAATAAATGTTAACTCAACTTAAATTGTTTTCGTGTCTCTCAAATTAACCTATGACCGCTAATGCCTCAATCAGAGTCAAATCAGAGTGTAATTTAGTTGTCATAATTTTGCCTTAAACTAATATTCCATATCTTAAACGAGCGATTTCAGAAGAAAATGTAGAAAATGAAAATTTTAATGTTCAGTTGCCTGACTTTTTTTCGCTACCAATTTTTAAAAGGGAGCTCAAAACTCAGAATGTATTACCTTTTAGACGACAAAATTGGTGAAGATCAAACAGAGGCTTCAATTGCTAAGAATCAATTTAAGGTTTTAATGCGTGATTTTTTGCTCTGCGAAGAACATGCCCGCACATGCACAATAACTTATGGCACACAAAAAGCAAATCGTGACGCTCTTCACGCTTCCGGGTGCACATTGATCTTGAGATGTGATTTAGCTACCTAGAACCTATCGAAAAGAACCACTGCCGCCACTAGACCACTCACGATCGGTCGTTTTTTACGATGCAAAGTATCATTCCCTGCGGCACGCTACAAGAAATCGACGCATAACTAGCCGAGTTCGTTAAGTTGATACGGGCAGTGCAGATTTATGCAAAGGCGCCCGTTAGCCGTGTGTCTGCGGCCCAGTCCAGGTCCACTATTATCTGCCGCAATCTTCCACCTTAAGCGTCACAGCAACTAACCGATCGGCACAAAAGAAGCTATGCTCTGCTTCTGGCCCACAAACATCGCGGACATGGCGCAACATATAGCATTAGAGCTATCTATCTCTCGAGACCTCTCCGTCTCTCACTCTCTCTCTCTTCTGGTGGCAAAAAGACAACGCAGCAGCAGCTCGAGAGAAGCAACGTGGAATAAATAAAATAAACACACTGCCCTTCAGGTATTTTATCATTTCCCGCTTAATTTATAACAAATATATGTAAATTGGTGCACAAGCAACGCAGACTAATGGGCGGTTCTGGGTGAGGCTGGTCAAGCGGCCGCGCCCAGGCCCAGAACCCAGAAATGCCGATATTTATTGTCTCGAGACAAATGGCATAAATCTTAGGGTCCGCGCCTCTGTGTGTGCGTGTGTGGCTATGTTTTTGCCTGGAATTGCTGCGGGACTTCGTTGGACTTCTCCGATGCAATGGTAATTTTTCAACGTTGATGTAGCTACAGTGAGCGAGATGATAAAGTGCTGCAACAGATTGGATAGTGATTGCTCGGTTTTGAAGATCGTTTTAGGATCGTCTCTGGGCGGGCAAACGAGCGGCCATGCTTAAGATGAAGATTTAGACTGTTGAGCAAAGTTTAGGTCAAAAGTCACATTAACGGGCCACATTATCACATTGACTCAGGGTCCGTTCGCAACAGATGTCAAACAAAGTAACACCACTCACTGGCAAGGATTACGAAAAGTTTATCCCAAACTCCAAAGAGAGCTTCGGGGCCCCTCGGGGTATTAATTCACTTAATCAAATGGTGCCAAACTAATATAGTCACAAATATTGTCGCCTCTACCGTGGGCCACTGTGTGTGTGTACCGGTCAGCTTCATAAAGTTCCATAATGCCGCGAGTTCCCCCGGTGACAGTAATGAACTCCATTTTGCGGCCTTCAGGGCCGCAGCGCAAAGGATATGTATCGAACGGTCATCAGAGGGCCCCGGGTGGTCAATTCGCCCCCCATACACACATGCGAGAGTGACCACCAGTAATGCGGTGGGAAGAAAAAGGAACCACACCACGAGGGCAGCGCCATACACCATTAGTTCTGATATCGTACATCTTTCAGGGATAAATATTTTGCCCCATGTCCAATATCAATAAAGTCTCATTTTCAGTCCGAAATCTTGGTGTTAGATTGGGAAAAATGGAATCGAATCTAACGGGTCATCTCGCTTCAAATCCTGGCCATTTATATTACGACTTCGACACCCACCGGGCACCGGATTCATGGTTCAAAACCACGAGCTGGTCCTCCCCTCTCCCCCACCCCACCAGGCGTGACTGACCAGGCGCGGTGGGAATAGAGAAGGATTGGGCAACATTTTCGGACCTCTGCTCCCGCGTGATGGTGACCCGGTGAGACTCAATCTTGTTGCTATCAGGTTCCGAATTCGATTGCCACTCACACACACGCCACGTGGCAATGGCCACCGACTATCTACAATCTAACCACCCCCCCGGGGTGGCGGGCCAAATCCTAGCGAAAGGTAAGAAAGAAAGAAAAACGCATAACTTCTTACGGCGACTCCAATTGACGCCCGTCGTCGATGACCAGCGCCGCGTGGCTTGAAAGGGGCAACAGAAACTTCTAAGCAACAATGTTCCGTGCAAAACTCCAACGCAAACGGGACCCGGTTTCGTTTCCAATCTTTGGCCCAAAACGGCCAAATGCCGTTCCCTCTCAGGCACTCAGCGACTGGCGGGTGGTGGCGGGTGAAGAAAACCCACCCCCCCTGTGCTGGACCTTCTTATTTATGAATGCAACATGTCGATGTCCTGTGGCCGAGGCTTTTCGCTGGCCGCCCGGTTTCGTTTCGCTTCCTTTTCCTGAAGTGAAAGTTATGCTCCGAGGTGGCTCCGAGGCTCCCCGTTTGCCAATTCAGTGGGGCGGGCGACGAAAGTCGACGAAAGCCCCAATTTCGAAACTCGTGGCTCCTTCTGGAGTAGCTTCGATGCGGGAGAACTTATGACGACAGGTTTTTAATTCACATTTATAAAATTTACTGTATATAAAATAATACCCACCTTCAATGTTCGTCCCAGGCGTCCCAGAATGAGGGTGTATTTACGGTCCCGGTCCCCTGCTTTTCCCGGCTGTAAGTCGTCCTTATCCGAAATCTAACTACGAGTGGATTAAGGGAAATGTTGACTCGGTTGATCCCCGGGCCTATCACCGAACTGGGCCCGAAGTAAGTGGTGATGAATTCCGATCGAAGTTAAGCAGCGATGTTTAGGGGAGTCAGATTCTAATCATACGAAGCGTTCACGCCGGGATGGGCCTGTCTCGGGCAGCTAACCATCGGTCCATCGGCCCCCAATGATAGACCGGTCGGGCCGAGACCGGTGTCAGTTCCGTTTCGGGACACTTCAATAAATTTAAAGTACCGAATTGAAGTCATTATTTAAGCACGCTTTCAAAACTTATGACATCGTGCGACTATATTTTACCGATACTTCGATAATTAAATTGATATACGACACTAATTAAGGAGGAGGGTTAATTTATAAAGGCTATTTTCTGCGAGCCCGAGAGCCGGCTCTCGCTCGGCCACATGAAAACCGGGCACGGCATTTCCCCAAATATTCCTGGACGCGTCGGTCTTCACGGGGCCGAATCGAATCAATACCGGCCGGTACGTGCCGGCCAGCTACCCCCCCGTTTACCAGTTGCACGGAAGGGTGAGTCTGGAGATATTTCGGACAAGATAGGAACGCTCTGCTCGGTCACGGGACTGGACTCGCAGGACTGCTTCTGGTCAAAGTGTCACGGAGTGTCTGCTTCGTGAAGGAACATTTGAAAAATTATCCAAATTATTCGGCCCCAGGCAATCGATTGAGCCACCTCCAGTCCAGAACATAAAACAGGTTCCGTAGGACCTTCGGCCTCGACGACCGTTCTGTATCAGTTATGGGTCCAAATTCTCTGTTGAAAAAATTTATAAAACAAAACAAGTTCATTTTCAAAATATTATTCTTCATCGCCGGCAGGAGTTCCGTTGGGCAAATTTATACCACTGCATGCGGTCCGTGATTAGCTGTGCCTATCAGCAAACGATTAGGATAAGTGGTCCCTCAAGAAATAGCGGCCGGTGTGTGCTGAGCTTTCTCGCTACGCCCGCATCGAAATCATTTCCACGCCAAATGCGAGCAGTTGAATGGCGCTTCACTACACGCCGTTACCGCCAATATTGTCAACCCCGGAGATGCGGCAGATCACCAATCTGAGGTGCCCTGTCCTGGTGCACGCTGCGCAATCGGAAGCCAGTCCAACGCACGCCTTCAACCGGAAGGCAGATACCCGACAAGCAAAGATCAAAATTGCCAACAACCGGGCAGCTCGTACGAGGAAACTATCCACCAGAGCATAGTGTTTGCATGTTTGCAGGTAATTGCTGGTAATGGGAGGTGACACCGAACACCAGGAGTCGACTCTTTATTTCATCGCACACCGATCGAATAGCAGGTTGCTGTCCTTTAGACGCTTCCGCTCCAAGGCAAATAGACAGTGAAATATACGCCAATTTTGAGCTATCTCGCGAATCAGCTGGCGATTGTAGCTATTAAAACACTGCCCATTGCTATCCAGCAAAGCACGAACCCTTTGTTTGAATAAGGTTCGTTGCTACCTAAGTCTAAGGTGCGAACAACATCGTTTCCTAATTAGAACATGGTAATTAGCATATTATATACCGATTTTAATAAATGATCGGGACTTTGTTTTGTTTATCAAACTAATCGAAATACAACAGACGAATTTAATGTTAAAAACGGTCCTTTTAAAACAAAAAGCTTTGGCAAACAAAGACTTCATCATTTTGATAGCCAATATAAAAAACAGTTTAATAACAATAGAAGGAATATTTGTTTTTCACATTATTTTTAAAAAGTTCGATATTAAAAGATGTTTATTCGATAATTTTTAAAGAAACGTTTCATCACAGGATGAAACGCGTATTGTTGCGGAAGACACTACTTAGGTTTTGACAACAAAACTCTAAATTTTCTTTAAGAAAAACACCAAGTCCGTCGATCTATGCGATCCATCTTTAAGCTCAAATTGATTACATTATGTTTGGTTCAAATACGTCCAATTTAATGCTACCATATGCAGCCATTAATTAACTTCAATAAGGACCTTAATAAGAAATAAAGGACATTAATGAGACCAAACATTAGCCATTACCTTCATTTTTAATACTTTCTGTTACAATGTTTGCCTTTTAAGTTGCAATCATTTTCTGCTTCATTGTTGCCCTGATTGTTGTCGTTTGTAGGGTCAGTAGTTATAGCATAATACATAAGCTGGGCTGAGTTGACTCTGTTGAAATCTTGGTATTTTAGCAGTTTTCATCAAAGACCTGAAAAAAGAAACTTAGGGCCAAGGAATCCTCCAATCAAACAATTTGAAATTTAAGATCCTACAGGCTTTCAACAGATATCATACCAAAAATAGTTAATAATTTAATGCACAATGATACTTCTTAACCCTGGCACTGGCTGACACTCTTAAAGGCTACCGCCTTTTCCATCCAACCTGAAGCCAGCTCGTCGTAAAACGATTACCGATGATCCCTTACGTACACACGCTCCCAGAGTGCAACAGTGAACGTTCTGCAAGAAAAGATATTTGTTTCTCGTCCGTTGGCCCAACGTATCAGCAGCGCAATTGATAGCGGCAGGCAAACATTATTGCCCCGTTGCCAGCCAGCACCGTACCAAACAACCGTTCTAATAAACCGTCCGGTGTTACGGGGCAAGATTGTAAACGGATGATGTCATAAGTTACAGAAAATCATCCAACTGCACCGACTGCAACAACCCACCGTGCGCCGTGTTCCTGTGTGGCCAGTCGGTTATTTGCTGTGCTCCTGTGCCGTTACCCCACCGTTGGTCCTCGTGCTCGGCGGGGTATAATTATTCCAAATTGATCACAGAGAATCTTTTGCTGGGCCAACGTTTGATCTCGTGCCCGGAGCTTACCACGAGACTTCCGTTCCAATCTCGATCTATCTTTCTGCGCTCCAGCCAGTCCAGTCTTCGATTTCTCGGAACACCGCCCGGGTATGATCTATGATGTATGCGTTGAGCAACCGTTTGCTCGGCACAACCGCAACAGGGCATCATGCATTACGGTGTGCGCTCCGTGCGGGTGCAGGTTGCACGTGCCCGAGTGTGAAATTTTATTTATACACTGTATTAAACGCCAAGAGATATGTTTGTACCGGCGACCAGAATGTACTGCTGGAAAGAATTGAGTCCGAAAGCGCTCTAAACAATGGTTGGCTGGCATGATGTTTCGTGAAGAAAGGGCAGCTACTTTTCATTCCAACACGGCTCACCTCAGCGGCTGCACGTACGTGTCCTCTGCTAATGCTGCTGGAGCTCCTTACCGGATTGTTATGCTGTGGCTCAGCTTTGCCGGGCACTTTCGTGTGTGATTGTTTAATTGTGGTTGCCGCACTTTATTGGCCGAGCCCGTCCGGGAAGACGTTCCCGGGGAGCCAATCCGAAGCCAGCCGGAAACTTAGCCAGTCTCTTAAAAAGTTTATGTCTTAAGATTAAAATGTTAGCTTTGGGGATCTTGCCTTCTTGACTTGGGCATTTGGTTCTCACCGCAATCAAACTTACGGTGCAGCATCTACGGAAGCTGCAGTCGAGTGAAGCTAAACAATTACTACCGACGGTCGGGATAATGGGTTTAAGTGCATTCCGGGAGCGACTCTAGAGTTGTTGTGATAGAACTACACTTTGTACCTTTATAATTACGGTCAACATGTAATAAAACATTCTTCTTTGATTCTTTAGGCGTCACTGTTACTTATTCAATTATTTAAGTTTATCCTTACTATAACATCAAATCTGAAAGAGTAAAGGAACTTTCGTATGCTTTCTACAGTATCAAAAATAAGCCCAACACTGTCTCCCACAAAGGTCTTCAGACGCCTTACCCTTTAAATCGGTTTGAGTTTTAATGTTTCTTGTTTCACCAGAGATATTTACATTCAAATGAGACGCTTTCACTTTGCGCACCGAGAGTCTGTTTGCTTAGCTGTTGGTGTAACTTTTGGCTTTGAAATTTTGCTAGCTCAAGCGATCCAGCACCAATAACATGCATCACATTCTCCCCGCCGGCACAGCCCGGAGCCCGGTGATAATTGACTTTAAGCAACATTAACCACACACTACCACGGTCGGTACACACCTTCGGTTCCAGCACGGAGGTTGCCAGTGATTTTAGCACATGCAAAACCGATTCTAACAACTTCTAACCGTAGCCAAAGCCCCGAAAAGCCATCTCCGCCATGGCGGCGGATGTTTTACCTCATTTCGCCTGCCTTTGACGGGAACCGCTTTCGGGAAGGTGCCACTGCTAATCCGGTGCTACTTAACATAAGAAAATTAAAACCGTTGTCTCACTCGGTACACCTTATTTACTGTAAATATAGAAACGATAGCCTTCCACCGGCAACAACTATGCCGGGTCGGGAATTAAAACTTACCAGAGACTAAGCGCTCATATGGTAATATGTGGAAACATAGCCAAACTATACTCCATTGTTGTGCAGGAGATTAAAAATCATTTACGGCAAAACATTGACCAACCCAAGAGTTGATTGGGTTGCCTCCATTGTCTAATAGTATCATGCGCTAATCTTTTGATACATCTCTGGTCTATTAATTACGAAACGGACTCCAAAATTGGGCGGACAAAATTAAATATGTATAGATTTTTTGGTTATTTCAAAATTTAGTAACTTTCACGAATGGCCTGTCACTGTCCCATTTTTCCCACTTGAATCAGTTAATTGGATATCAAAATAAATATCCCTTTCAAAGATAAAGGTAAAGTAACAAATTAAATTCACTAGATGCCATCGTTTAAAAACTTCGATAATTTTTTTGTTAGCCATTCAACTTCAAACATTTCATTTTGAGCAACTTAAAAATGAAAATCAAAAATCAATCCCTTTCAGTATCTCTGAAATGCGGCTAAACAAAACCATCACAAAGCGATGTCGCAGAATCGCTAGCTTTCATCCTAAGGCTGCAGTACCGGTATTTTGCCGCACGGCTCCTTTTGGTCTTGCCTCCAGTCAGCTGAATAAACAGTCGGAAAACTTACAGGTGCCTCGCTCCGAGTGCCAACCAAGCAAAAGGCTCACCCGTACTCAAAATAGCTGTGCGCCAGCTCCCCAAGCAAACGCGGATCAGCAGCACGGTACCGGGCGATAGATAATTCGCCAGGACGCGGCCCGTTAGCCCGATGCGCCGCTCCTCGCCGTGATGCATCCGCATGCCAGCATAATGAATTCTTTAGTTTCCAGGCTGCAGGCAACATACATTCATCCTACACTAATAACAATACCGAGGTGCTGCAAATTTATCTAATAAATAATAATTCCCGGAAAATTATTAGCACACACAACCGTGGCCGGTGCCGCGTGAAAATGAGTGAAGGTGTGTGTGTACGTTGGAGTGTGTTTTTCTTGTGGAAGATTTTTCCTCGTGCCCGCCACGATGCGACACGGCCCTCCAAAGGACCTCCCCTGCAGCACTCCTGTTTGCTGATCCTTTTCCGAAATGCAACGAAACGTGGGAAATGACTTCCCACAACGGCAGCTACAGCTTTGCCGGTCCACTCTGCGGCTTCGTTGCCGAGCAGAGATCATTTCGTTTATTAAAACGATAAACACTGTAAAGTATAATTATTATAATTTCAAATTATATTTCATACTTATGGAACTTTCTTCATCCCTCGGCAGGCCGCGCTCGGCACAAGTTCGGTTCGCGCGGTGCAAACCTACAAAAAGAAGCGGACACGTGTGAAGACCGAGCAGAAGATGGGCCTCCCGGGATGGCTATTTTCCGATTACTTCGCGTGGTAGTGTCAGCCGTTGTGGCCAATCATGCCGGCGGAACTACGGTCTCACTAACGGCCAGTGGAGTGGAGCGAAACGAATCAAAATAAATACAAAATTTATGGCAAAAAGTTTTCTTTTCAAGCAAACTTCATCTCTTCGATTCGTTCCGCACTGTAACAAATGCATTTCTCGTCTTCATCAGCCGAGAGCTTTCCAGTGCCCGGAACGTAAGGATGGCGCTGTTGCCGCAAAGTACGGCCGGCGCTCACTTCTGATGATGGTGGCGAGACAAAAATTAAATTAAATTCAATTACACTTTCCGGTCCGCGTCCGGGCACCGGTTTTCTGTACAGCATTTACATTGCCCTCATTACGCCGTCGGTCGGTTGCAGAAAGCGATACGCCTTTCTTAAACTCTCTGCCAAACAATTTCGGCATCATCGGGCTGAGAGGACCACCCCATAATAAGAGCCTTCCTTTTCCGATCTTTAGCCGGGCTCCGAGCGCTCCGGATTCCGATCCGAATGGGAAAGATCCTGCTCAGGTGCAGCGCACGAAACTATCGTCTGCCCGTACACGGCTATCTGCTGCCGGTAACGGTTACAATCCCGAACGCGAAGGTGCGAATAAAACTAACTACCGTTGCATTGCAGCGACAAGTCACATATTTTTGGCTAATTTTCTAATTAAATGTAAATTTATGCGATCAAATTTGCACTAACCGGTGGAATTCTATTTACTGAATGCGAGCACGGGTCGGCAAACGGTGATCGTGTCGTGCAGTAGCGCTGCTGCCGAGCAAGTCGTTAACGGAAAAGCAATAGATTCCTTCAAAACGGCTCACTGCATTCGTTCGCGGGTGTTGGAGGAAGATTCACGAAATGTAGTGGCCAGTAAGAAGCGATCTGTTGGTTCGAGTTGACTTTAACACACTAACAACACTTATTGATTCAAATTATTTAGGCACAAGCGGAATTTTTTTTGTACATCAATCACGAACATTAATCTCTTAACAATTATGAAAAATTAATGTGTAGTGTTAGTGATGATTGATCATTTGCAACATAAAACCTTAAAACTTTCATCACCACTATCATTAACAGGTAGACAGAACTTCACTGACCGACACGTAGAGGCTGTATCGTTCCGTCGGTTTTCAAGTGAAAGACGTCAGTCAGACGTCAGATAAACGAAGGAGATAAAATAGTGTCTCGATTAGTATTATTCTCACTATTCTGTCCACGATGGAGTTGTGGAGCTCTCATTAAAGCTGTAAAGAGTTTAACAAGTATTCGAGCAATTTAAATAGTTAATCAAAACTACCGAACATAAGAGAATTCAATGTAATGAATGTAACAGGAGCACCAGATTTTCGGCACTGCCCAAGATTAATGTTCCGTTGTTTGCAACATATCAAAACATTTGAATTGCTTCGGGTGCCAGACCCACCAAGTATGCACCCGCCTAAAAAACGGACGGACCCATAAATAATGCGGTGAAAGAGGGGATTTATTAAAATTTACATATTTCACACGTTTCTTAAAAACTATCCCACCGCAAATGCCATTATGACGGAAGGGCAAACTCTTGTGTGTGAATATTGTGCTCACTGTTGCCCATCTTTCGCCCGAACACATCGTTCAAAGCGCTCCGTACCCAAGGAAAGCAAAGGGCATAAATTTAAAAAACGAGAAAACAGCTACAAAATGCGCGCCAACGTTGCGATGCTGCAGAAAGCATGCAACTGCAGCAGCAGCAGCAGGACCCTCTTTGATGACAGCCGCCAGTCGTTGCCCGGCGCGGCCATGCCCAGCCCTGCCCGGCCATTTGAAATTGCATATTGAGGCACCATTTGTGGTTCTCCTGGTGCTCCGGGCCTCCGCGAAAACATATCGCCTCGGCCATTAGCGCCCGTTTTCTTGTCCACGTCCGTCCTTCGGGAACCCGGGGCCCCGAAAACTTGAAAGCTGAAGGAAATAGCGCCAGTCCGGGCGCGAGATAGATCGCTCTCTCCGTACTGCCGATGGTGGGCTGCTGCAGGCCACCACCAACGTTGCTGTTGGGCCCGGACCCCTCCCGTTCTCCACCACCAACACACACACACACACACGCCGCCTCGGAGGGCAACTTCGGAAAAGGCTTCGCCGTCGGGTGAGTATCGCGGACCGAACCCGAAAATGGCTAGATTTACTGATAAAGTTTTTAAATACATTTTGTATTATTTCTATGATGTATGAACGCGTTGTTCGGCCGCCGTAATGCCTGCCGACCGACCGACCGCCCGCCACGGAAATCTCGATGTTTGGACGCATTTGGACGCCGTTCGAAGGTTCCTTCAACGCCACGGTTCCCGTCGGTCTTGGGAGGCACCGTTGCACCGCAGGCGGAGGGAGGCGGAGGCTGGGGAACCGAGTGGAGCGGCGCACTCGGGGCAGAGACACTAAGACCGGAGTAATTTATTACCCCTTTTGCCTTCGTTTGATAAATGCCAGAAAGTGGTTACACCATGCGGAGACAAAAAGGATCGCTGATGAGCAGGCAGCGAAAGGAGAACGGCCAGGAAAGCCAGAAGTACTAACAGACCCCGCCCTGTTCCGTCGCCTCCGCCGCCGTTACCGGAGCGCCGAGCACACCGGGCACCCGGGAAAGTGACAGAAACGGACGGATTTTCTTTATTTATGACACATTTTTGCGTTTCCGCTCCCGGGCGCTGCCAGCCCGGGGCCGCCTGCCTGCCGTAGTTGATCCGCCGAGCGGGAAAATCGCTCCCAAACAGTTTTGCGAGGCAAAAGTTTTTAATCCAAACCTCAGAGCAGCTTTTCATTCATTTCGCTTAGTGTGCGGTGTGCGGAGCGGACCGCCACGACGAGGTGGCGTCACTGACCAGGCGCCTCCTTCTCGGTGGGCAAACTCCGCTCGCAGGCAATCAAAATAATCGAAACAACGCTAAGCTTTCATTGTTAGCATTTCTGTTCGAGCAATTGTGTTGGGCTCTCTCTCTCTGTATATAAATGAATGTAAGTTTGTATGTTTGTATGCCTGTTCCACTGTAGCATGCATACAATTCGTCATTCGCCATTCGACAATATTCATATCATTATACAATATTCATAAAACATAGCATTCACTTGCAAGAATCATCACTGGTCACTAGAGAACGCGCTATGTTAGCAACAAAAATTAACGACGTAAGTGCTGTCAACTGCAATATTTTAAATGGAATTCCTTGAGATGACTTTGTGGTGGGATCAGTAAATTATCCAACAGAATTTCTTAACCCACTCAATTTACCAGGACTGTCTCCATATATTTTGAAGTCGAGAATTGGAGCTATAATTATTGCTTTCAGAAATATTAATCCGTCGAAACTTGTTAATGATACTCGATTTACCATAAAAAAGTTAATGAACAACATCATCGACCACCATTTATGATAGAAAAAATAAAGAGGAAGAAGTACTGCTACCTCGAATCCTTTTCATCGACGGATATGGCTTTCCCGTGAGAAGTTTCACACAAGGCCAGGAACAATCGTTACAAGTATGTGAATTAAACGTGGAAAATAAATGTTTCTTCTTAGATCAATGTGATCTACTCACGAGTTGGAAAAGTCCGTCAGATGAGTTTGTGTATGCACCTGGAGGAAAAACTAAAAACATTGAGTATCCAGCAACACTTGCAATAAATGCCGTTGAAATCAATAGCATGATTTTCCCAATAAATTTTCAAATGAAAATGCCCAATTCTAATAACGTGTTCAAAATTTTACCAGATCCTACAAAACGAAATAAAAATTAAAAATTCCTTGAATAGTAATGGGAGCTAATGACTGCTTTTAGGGACAGCTAGTGGTAAATGTGAAACTGGAAAAGAAAAGTTACAGTTTTAGAGTAAAATCACGAAAACTAATGCAGCCTCCCAGAAGCCACTCTCTGTATTCTGTTCCCATTTTGTACGGCAGTCCCAAACATTAGCAAACTCTGCCCTCCGAATAAGTTATGCTCCCGGTGCGATAGACCTGCGAGCGAATGGATTGTTAAGCTCACCGCGGAGCTCATCCTTCGAAGGACGACGAAGGCCGGGGCGCGAGGGCGAGGGACACATTTTAGCTGCAACATTGCCAAACCCAATCTTCAGCTGAGCGACGAAATGAAGCAATCAGGACCCTTTCGCACTCTCGCTCTGTGCTGCGCTTTCGCAGGTCCCAGAGGCAACCATCAAAACCCGACCGGCACCATCGTTGAACCGAACCCATCAGAAGGACCGAGGAATTTTTATTTCCTCCCCACAACGTCTTAGGTGACGTCCCGCCCGTCCCAGCTCGCAGTCCACCTCGGGGGGCCCTGCCAACCCCGAGTTACACCCAAAATGTATGTGGCTCGGTGGCTTGAGGAAATTCCTTCCGTTCCTGTGGTCACAAATCTTGGATTAACGTGTCCCTAGGTGACGCTATTCGGGCAAATAATTAGTCTCACTTTTCTCCCGCAGTTTTTCTTTTATTCTTTTTGTTTTTTCTTCCCAGAGACTTTGTGGAATAATTTCTTCCTCCATTTAGTACCGTTCTGGCGCCGCACTCCTTCGAGAAAGTTATTCCAGGAGCGCCATCATCGAGCACGGTACCAGCTTTTCGGACCCTTCGTTGGATGCTCCCCTGATCGTGGTCATTTGTTTGTTGGTCGTAAGCGTTTCGTTTCTTTTTTCGGTTCGCCTCCTTTTTAAACTCCCGAGTTTAATATTAACAATTGCACATGAACTCGCCGGCTTTTTCAGTGTGCCCGTGTCCACTTAGTCTCGGGGTCGTCCCTTTTTCGTCCCCATTCGCTCAACTTCTTATGCACCAAGTTTGAGTCTCATCATCCTATTCATCCTAAATTAACCTCGCCAGAAGTCCTTCGCCACGGTGGCATCGCCTTCAACTCGCCACAAGACTCTCCAGTGGCCAACGCGGAGCGCAAACCGCGAATAAGTAAACTTTTTTCATAATTTTCTTCATTATCATAAAAATATATGAATTATAGATAAACTAAATGAGCAACTTACGGTGCCCGAAGAGTGTTCTCCGGGGTTCCATCCACTCGGTCGGCCACGGCCGGTGCCGTAACGTAGCCATTGGGACACCGTCGTCGCGGACATTTGGCTGGTGGTAACCGTTATCGGTAGGAGCTTTCTTGCACAAACACGCAAACACCGTTCAAGTGACTAGTGGCCAGTTGGCCGGCACGATGCACCCATTTCCGTTCCAAGACCCAGACCAGAAAAAAGGACCATTCCAAGCCATGATTAATTAATAAGATGTGGCAAATTGCCCTCACCGCACTGCACCCACTCCGGAGCGGTGCACCTCCGCCAAAGATTGATCTGGAACTGTCGGGAGGCGGTGCCGGTGCAACCGGTCCGGTGCTCGGTGGTGCAGCAGAAAGTTTCCTTTTCGGTGTTCCTCTAATCCTCGGGCAATTTCTTTATCGCCAGACCAGCAACCACCGCAGTCCATTAGGCGCAGGCCCAGCGGCCGCGGGATGGCGTAGAGAAAGTTTTAAATTAACGGTTTTGGTTCCGCGGCATGTAACTATGATCCGTCGAGCGGGCAATCAGTCCTTCATTTGCGTGTGATATTATTATTTGAATTTTCTTACCACTTAGGTAATTGAATGTGCGATTAAATGACCTGCATTGGTTCGGGGTTTTCAGAACGAGAAGAAAAGCATAAGATACCTTAGCTTTTTGATTACATTTTTACATTTTCAAACGTTATTATTATTAAAATTTTAATTAATAGATTCAAAAAAGAAATCCACTACTAAAAACAACGCAATCAATCGAAAACATGCAAACTGAAACGCATGTGGTTGCTCTTAAATTTCTGCTGACTGATTTTTAACCAGCTAACTAGTCAGGTTTGATATGCAAAATGTGAAATACTATGTTCAGTTGTTTAAACCTAAAATACCAAACGTCCAATAATAATTGTTTGAAATCACTAAAGACAATTACGAGCTAGCACCGTAGTACCTATTGGAAAAAGCCGTATTTCATATATTGTCGCGACATCATGTTGGCATGTTGCGGCTTTGCTTATGTGCAATTGTTTTAAAAAATCACTCCTCATATGATGCTGAACATTTATGTAAATCGAGAACAGTTGGGAACTATTGAAAAGATTAATGTGATGACTTTCGTCGTATAAAGTTTGATCTTCTCATTCTTTTTATTCAATTGTTCCGTATACTTTGATTCCTCTGTCTTTCGGTATCCACTATAATTTCGTTTCAATCAATCAATATTGATGCATCAATGCATCAATGTTACGAGTGTTCTTAGTTACTGACCTGGAACTCAGAATTGCTGCGCGGTCGACTCTGACAGGAGATTATATGACAAGCCCTTCCACTAAATGATAAAAATGTCAAATTTCAAACTATGCGACGCTTTCGAGCAAACTAATGCACTGGTTAAGCTATTTGACAAAACGAAACGTATGAAACTAAAAGAAATAGAAGAGACGCTCACTGTCGATCATAACGCCACATCAAGGTGCAAGATTTTAAATTACTTAGAAAACGAATTACCTGCTCTACACCTAGGCGAAACGTGTCACAAAAGTCAGCCCAATCCTAGGCCCTCCCGTGTGTTAATCCCACTTCACCCACCACGCTTTGCATCAACAATCTTCCTATAGTTTTTTTTTCTTTGCTTCCCACAAGGCACCAAGCAGCATCTTTCGCATCGCATCCCATTTGGTAGATAACGTTTTGGCCTCAAATGACTCACAGAAAATGTTGTTATCTACCAACAGAAAAAGGAATGGAAGGCTACCGGGCGCTACTCGTAAATTTGTGCGCCTCATTCACCAACCGACCGACCTAATCCAGCCCAGATGTTCCAAACTACGCGCATAAATACGCAAACATACACACACAAACACCAAGCGAAGGCCCAACTGGGGCGTGCCAGCATACCCGGGGAGGGCATCACACGGGCATCAGGAACATTAGCAGCGGCAGCAGCATACCTTCGGGCGATGGCAGCCGGGGACGGACAAGAAAAACATCTCATCTACATTCACGCTCGGCGGCGACGGTGGCGAATGAGATGTAAATATTTTTCCCTTCATATCCTTGATAAAATCTAAAGCATATCACCCGCAGTGCCCCGCACCCGGGAACCGTGTAACGTCCCGCGCGTCAGGCGACCGGGGCGCCCCATTAGGGCTCCGGTGGCTCCGGTGGCCTCAGCGTTTCACATTTCTGCTACATATTTTTCACCGCCGCCCTGTCCACCGTCCACCGCGCGGACTTGCTGTCTTGCCGGTGTGGAAACGTCCCTGGTTTTTTCGCTTCTCTCCTTCTCTCTCTCTCTCTCGCTCTCTCTGTGGCAGGGGCGCCAGGAGGTGAAACGCTAACGCAGCTGACATGCACGTTTATTTTCCACTCACCCGGACTCATCGAGACTCATCATCACATGCGGCGAACCGGCTGAGGGGCCTTGATGGAGCCGAAGCGCAGAGACAACCCACCGGTGAGGGGAACTGCGGCAGGTACAGGGAGGAAGGGTGACGGCGACGGGCTCCGAGCGACGGGCTGGTGCGGTGCGGAGATGGACGATTGCAGTAAATTTTGAAGTTGGCTTGAAGCTTTTTGCATTTCAAAAACACTAGCGCAAAGTGGCGCTTCTGCAGAGGATCGTCCCTTGTCGAGGGCGAGGCAGCCAGGCGAGTGGTGGTGACGCTCCCCACCCCGCCCGGGTTGGGGCCAGCACTGGGAACAAAAAAAAAGTTCACATATCAAACAACTTAGCTCGACGTGGCACAGTGGCACCGGGAAAAACAACGTACGAATGGGAGGGTTAAGCGGGCTGGCCCACCCAAGAAGGATGCGAGCAGCAGCATAAGCAGCAGCTCGGGAGTGGCGGGCCCCGGGTCCCGGGCTAGGGCCACAAAAAACACGGAACGCTAGGAAAAGCTAAGTGGGGAAAACACGGGACGCCAGAATAGACGAGACGAGACAGATTGAGCTGGAAAAACAGAGACAGACACGGGCACCAAGATAAGCGCCAAACTCTTTCGCTCTCTCTCTCTCGCTCTCACCGTTCTGCTCTCTCTCTCTCTCTCTCTCGCTCGGTTGGCGGAAGTGATGAGACTCCGAGCTACGCCATCCAAGATTGGATAGCGAGGATGCATGCACAAAATCTTGATAGGGCCTTGATAGGGTTGGGTTGGCCGGAAGGTGAGGACGAAAAAAGGATCATCAACAACCAACTGTCAGTCGGATCGGGAGATGCGCACACCGCAGGCTGCGCGAACCGGGTTCCACGGGCGAAGGATGAGCGAATTTTCCCGGAGCCACCCGAAAAACAAAAACCAGAATCATTTTCCATTCCGTTGTTTCCTTTTTTTTTTCTTATGCTGGCCCTTCACCGGTGGCCACAAAAACCGGGAGCCCCGCGTGTGTGTGTGTGTTCCGTCAAACGCTTAGACGCGGGCTTAGTGCACGGCCCCGGACTGGAAGCGAATAAATATTAAAACAACTGCATTTTAAAACCGGGAATTCTACATAAAATCAAATATATGGCCGTTTTCGGCAAAAGTTTTGTATTTTATTATTGCCCGAGCCCTTGCGAAGCGCCCAACGCCACTGTGTGTGTCGGAATGGCCATTTTCCCCGGCTCGGTGTGCTGTTTTTTCTTCACCCCGGCTGGCCGGCCTTTGGTACTCCCGGCTGGCGTCTTTCCGATGGCGTCTTGCAGCCGTCAGTCGGACGGAAAACGGATGACGACCTCTCTCGGCTCGGCTGTGTGTGCAGCGCAGTGCATTACGCCGGGTGGCCGGGGGTCGAGCGGCCGACCCGAAGACACATGGCCCCCGGGTCCGTTCGGTTCCAGGGCCCCCCCCCCAGGGTCGATCTATCTTTTCTCGTGCGGCCACGTTCCCGGGGCTCGTGCCCCGCTCGGTCTGACGGCAAACTTTTCCGACGGAGATGGCCCGGGCCTTCGCCGGTGATGGCGCGAATCGCCCGGCGAATGGCGCTGAGCGCGTTGAGCGACATGCGACTGCGACAAAGCTTTCTCTGGCTAGTTTTCGCTTCTTTTTCTCTAGACCCGGCAGTTTATATTGGATCGAGTACAAAGTGGCTTTTGTAGTGTTGTGTTGTGCCATGATGCAGATGTTACCATTTTTGATACGCCAGGTGGCTGCGTTCGATGATTTCTTATCTTATGTTGTATGGTGTGGGTTTTTATCTAACACGAAATGGTGATTAGATGACAGTTTCTTGAAGCATAAGTTATTCATAATTTACCGGATCATGTTTTATATTACATTGTAACTTATTAGCAACTTACAGGACATAGAGGTAGAATATCGCTATCTTCTATTTGTTTAGATAGTTTACACGAAGCACGAAGCGAAGTTTAGCATAGTTTACACGCCTCAACTTTCTACATAAGATTTATCTTTATTTTAAATATTATGTTAAATATACTTTGGTTTACATTTACGTTTTAAAAATTGATTAGCCTATAGAAAAAGTATTTTTGGTAAAATATTCGTGGTTGGCATTTCCTGTCACGTTCTCGTTCAACCGGTTACATTATCTTGTTTTGTACTGCTTTTTGTCTAATTTTTAAAACATTTTCCCTTTATTTACAATACATAAAGTTCCTTTGAGTAACAAAAAACTCCCATCGAGAATCCCGATTACCTTAAGTCGCTACCGGCATATTATTTTCTATCTTTACCAAACAATCCTTTTTGTATGATCGCTAGTTGTTGCTAAACATATAAAACAAATCAGAATAAGAAAATAGTTCGTCCATTAAATCCGTTGCCCGGAATCTTCTAATCAATCACCAAGCAGCAATATTTAACAGTTTTCGAACTACTTTCTGTTGCCCAACAAAAGTTACACCCGAAAATGATTCCTTGCGAAACCATCTGCTCGTCCTGGCAGTCCGGGTCTCTATCAGCGCGCACTGGCAGCATACGTGCTTCGGTGGATCGCCATATGGACGCTTCTGTGACCGGGCGCATTCCGAAAACTTGAATCATGCTCACTTCCCACTGCCCACCCATGCACCGCCACGATCCAGAGCATAGAATGCATCCGGCAATCCGGGAGCCGCATTCGCAGCGATTAAGAAATATGTTAAAAGTTTACGAAAGATTTATTTTCACCAGTCGCTCGAATCATTTCCCATCCGGCACTAATCTGGTCCGGTTTTCCATCATCTTTCGGTCTCCCTCTCGGTGCCCGGTTCCAGGTTTTTGGGGGGAAAACTATTTCCCATTCGCTGGCCGAGCACGGCCACCTTCTCCTGCTGCTGATTCTGCTGGGTCCCGGTTCCGGTGCCTGGAATTTCAGGGCCACCTCGCTGATCGATACCACTCGGGCTGCGGGTGCCTCTTACAATGTTGTAACCGTCGTTGGCCACGCAAACTTTAGCCGCCATTCCGGGCTGACTTCAAACGTGACTCCTCCCACGGCTCGGTCGTTCATCTCTCGGCAGGCAACGGAGGCAAACATTCACTTCCGTCAATCGCGCCAGCCCGGCGGAGTGCGTGGTGCAGGGGGTGGGGGGGAGTAAACTTTTCGAAACTGATTGGATTTAAAGCTCCCCCTGATTGAAGCCCCGAGTGCCGTGAATCAAACGCCCCACGGTTGGTTCTTCTAGAGAAGCTAACTTTCGCTAAAATTACAAGGAGTCTCAGCGATCGGGCTCCTCTATCGGGAACGGGGACATCACATCGCAAATAGGAGCTTGTAATCGTCATTGAGATTTGCTGAGGAGAAATGTAAACGATCGTTGGGTGGAAGATGCGGCACTCATTGGAGGTTTAAACTTTTGCCAAGTTTTAGTTACGAAAATGATTTATAGTTTTCTCGGGGAAAACTCAACTTCGCATGCATATTTCAGGGGGCGGATCCTTTCGTCGATGAAGGGCAACGGGCAACCAATAATCTCAGCACAACAATCGTTACACATTTGCGCTGTAGTACCATTGTTTGTCCACAGACAACAGCTGCTACCAGCGTGGCCAGAAGGACAACTAAATTTTACATGCAAATCACAAAAATTCTGCTCAAAATATCGCTAAGCATAGCTTGAGCATAACTTGTTGAAGGTAAAGGAAGCATGAAGCAAGCATAATTAAAGCTTTCATCTAGCACATCGATAATAAAAGCTCTCTTTAACTTTTCGAAACGATTTTCTACGACAATTTCTTCTTCAATCCATTCCTACGCTCAGTTTTAACGTTCAATGGCCTATCAGAGCGAAACCATTTGTGCCGGCTTTAGAGAGCGTTAATCTGTGCATAATTGAAGCGAAATCCATGTTTGCTCGTAACGGTATTACTAATTTTTAATCTGTCCAACATCCAAAGATAGCAAACTGGTTCGTTGCTTCGCATAAAACGTCCCACTTTTATCATAAAACTGAATCAAAACCATCAACTTGCTTACTTCTCGGTACTTGACTGTCGTATGATTTAGAGTCACACCGAGTAAACCCCAAAAATCATCAACAAGGAACGAAGCACACCAAAAACGCTTGAATCTATACAAAATCCATCCCTTTTTATCAACATTCCCGGTCCTCGCCGGCCTCGCCCCAGGTGTCAGTCCCAGAGGATCGGGAAGAGTTTTTCCAGTGCGGCGGAAATTATGATTATGATTTCTAAAGATGTCGTTTAATTTGTGATTTATAGCCATTAGCCATCCAAACGACGACGACGGCGCCGGCCCCAGTGGGTCCCAGTGCTGGCGGGGGCTGATGAAGCGCCGCAGTGGCCGGAATGCGCCGAGCTAGCCGGAAACGGAACCGAGGGGGGTGTTTCGCCAATTCCCGAAATTTTCACTCCCGAAAATGACTCGTTGGCCCAAAAAGTTCGCTGCTCCTTCCCTCACGCGCACAGCCACCGTGCCGAAGGAATGAGTTAGGTCGACGGGCGCCGCTGGATGTGGCTGGGACAGTGGAAAAAAGTGGTGAATAAATATTAAATCATAGTCAACAAATGAGCCAGAAAAGGGTAAAAGCACCCCTCCGGTGTGCCGGAAACGGTGATGGCCTTCGATCGATGCCAGCCTGCTGGTTGTATCGCGGAGATCGCAGCGTGGAAGGAAGCTGATGGAAGAGGTTACCACCGAACGTGAAGTTAAAAGGAAACACCCTTTAGGAATATCTTCTCAAACCCGCATTTTGGACTTGAGATTTTCGAAAAAATGAAAATAGAGTTTGCAATGAGAAGAAAAGTCCTTCTTTATGATTAATTTAAGAAAAATAGAATTCGTTTGAAAAACTAATTAGCCAATCGCCAAACGTTTTTACCATTACCAATTTCAATTCGAACAAACATGGCACAAAAGTAAAGATCAAAACTGTAATGAAGATCTGGAATCATAGCATAATTGTCTCTTTTGAAAGATAAAGTGAATTGCGAAAATGCGGATAAAGCTTATTTATTTATTTATGTATTTATTTATATATTTATTTACTTATTTATTTAATTATTTGTTAATTTTATAAACAGAGCCTGTTAGTAATAATCAAACACCACGAACGTTCCGTATCTTGAAGTCCTTTATTGGTCACCCGAAAGAAGCGACTCAAAATTAGTCCGTCTGGTCCGGCGTTTCGCTTATCACTCGTTCTTTCGTAGTGCCAAGAGTGTCCCAGAGAGTGTCGACCGATGATCCTATCTCTCTCACTCGTGAGTCGATCGGTGATCATCTCTCTTGGCTCGTTGGCTTGGCTTGGCTCGTAAGCGGGTCTGCAACTTGTTCGCAGCTTGTTTGCAGCCTGGCATGCAAGTGGCGGCTAGCTGGCTCTACCAATATCGGCGGCTATTGGTAACAGAGCCAACACCTGATTGACAGCTTACAGCTATAAGTTTAAAACTAATAGTGTAGATAATCTCGTTTGTGGCTCGTCTGTAGATCATCCGTCCGCGCTGCACCGATTAATTGGTATCTATGCAAAAGTCGTCACTTCGAAGCCTGACAGTGCATTAACTTAAGTGCTTAAACTTTCAGTTGGTGCTTAATACCTCAATCTTATCATATCATATTATGTAATCTCATTTGATGAGACAAACGCAAAAGTAGATGAATTCTGAGTCGGACATCGAGCCGGAGCAAAAATATTAAATGGAGCAAGGAGTGCCAGTGAGTCAATACAGGAAGTCCAGATCTTAAATACTAATACGGCTTAAGCCGACTGCCTACGATGCTCAAGTGACCGTAGCTCAAGTAGAAGAACAGTAACAACAGTACCAACCAATCCTTAGAACAGTAAGTCTTGGAATCCTAGTAAAGTTAACATGTTGGCAAAAAAGTTCCTGAAAGGTTAAAAAGGCCTAAGAAAGTCAACGTGTTTTTTGTTCAAAATTGGCTTCATTTATCACGTCATCTCCAGCAAGAGCCACAAAATCATTTAACATTGACATGATGATCGGTTTGATTCCGGAGTGAAGGCTTAAAACCAACTGGGCTTACAAACCACATTTTCTGGGCTTAAAACCAACGGATCATGTGTAGAATGTTAAGTTCTTCGAGGTGGAGTCAAAATGAAGAACAGCTTAAATAAGAACTCGAAAACATTAAGAAAAACCCCGTAAATCAACGCCCCGTAATGCAAAATCTAAAATACCTTTAAGACAAAATGCTGCATTTGAGAATCGGTATCAAACATATAGAAGTTATAAGAGTTGTCTTACGCCTATGTTGCTAGTTTGTTGGTAATGGGGAAACTCCTGTTCCAGGGTTCGTTGGCTTCAAGACAGCGGCGGAGATTAGGAGCATCAAATTAACATAAAATTTAATGAGAAATACAACGCTCACCTAAGCGTGGCAAAGGGGAAAAAGCAAAACCAATCGTCCTGCTATCTGTTCAATGAACACACACAAAAAAACACGTCTGACTTCGGACTGCCGCTTCAGTATGATCGACGAATCGGGTGCGCCTCTCCCTCATGCCACGGGGAGGAAAATAACTTCCACTGGCCAACAATAACCGTTACTCACTAATGGCAGCGCCCCGGTTCGCTAGTAGGGAAAGTACTTTTCACTTTCCGCCATCCGGACACCAAACCCGAACACGAATCGCCTCCCGAAGTGCCATCCACTCCGGCCATTATCGCAGTCGCACGAAAAACCGCCCAACGTTTCCGCTGATTAATAGCGCGACAGCCCTCTCACCGTAAGAGACAAGGGCTCGTCCCTTGCACCGCAGGACTACGCCGGAGAAAAAGGATAACGTTCGCCGGCTACGCAAAATGAGGGAAGGAACTGGCTTGGCCTGGCCCTCACGCAGCTACCGCCGAGCCAATCAAACTAATATCAACGGTTCAATAAATCTGCCATCATTCAAGCAGCAGTCAGCGACCCTTCCGTTTGCGGGCTCCTCTCGGCTCCTGCGTATCCTTTTCCTTGTCCTTCGCCTGCCTTTATTTGTTTGTTTGTTTGTTAAGTCGACGGCCGGCCATGTTGGCCCGGCCTCTTGCTCTCTCCGCCGCTGTACTACGTTAGCCGTCCCCTTCGAGCAGGGCGGGCAGGCGGGCGGTCGACGTAGTAGGCGGACGAGCATAAAAATAAATATGAAAATCATACCGAAAGAAATTAGCTTTGCGTTTGAAATTTACGATCGAAGCAATAAGAACAAAGCAGTTCCTTTTGCGCACCCCCGGTCCTGCCCTCCGCTGCCTGCCAATTGACCTTCGGGGCGTGGGCCAGATGCCGGATGCTTTCCCGATCCCGGCCGTGCCATAGGGTGGCCCTCTGGCCGGCCGCGTCCCCCCGGGGGCGCATGAAGCGGAATTTATGCAGCAACCGAACATCGGAAGCCAAACCGAACTTCGGGCATCATCATTAACGGTGTGTGTGTGTGTGCGCGCTGGTGGAAGAAGAAAAACGCTCCGACCAAGCCCCCGACACCTTCCCCCGCCTGGACGAGAAAAATCGAAAGCACAATCCCTCGAACTTCGGCCGCAGCAGAAGAAGAAGAAGCCAATGAAGAGGAAAAAAATGGCAACCCTCTTACGGGACAGGATTCATTTTGCAGGCCTGCTCGGAAGTCATCATCTTCATCAACCTGCCACCGCGGCCCCGGAAACCCGGGCCCTGGCCCTGCCGGCGAAGGAGCGGAAGCGAAAGCGTAGCCGACAACAACGGCCTGCCAGGCGACCCGGAAGCAGGAGACCCCTCCGGGGCCAGCTTTTGACGTGAAATATATTTTTTGAAGCCTTATTGTCGAATTCAAATCAAATCAAAATGAAGAAAAGGAAACTTTGGTTATAATCGTAAATATACCACCACCACCACCACCCGCCCCGGGCTCGTGCCACCCTCCGGTGGTCCCGCACGGTGGTCCCGCATCCGGCTCCGGGATCCCGGTTTCGGGATCCGGATTTTATCCATCCCAAGACGTGTCAGGATCTGTTCTCATAACTTTCCCCGGGCCCCACCGGGCCGATCCGCTTATCGGGGCCCCCGGTTTGCGCCCGGACACGGAGATGCCATACGTTTCGCGTTCCCTCGGCATCTACCCCGTGCCCCGCTCGGTCCCCCTTTGGGGCCCTTTTAACGAGAAGCAGAGAAAACAGAGAAACAGGAGCCTTCTGGCTACAGCGCCAGGGTCTCCGGTCGCGTATCGAATCGCTCAAATCGCCTGCCTCGCTGCCGAAAAGGATTCCCGGCCTTTTCTGGCTCCGTTTTTCGTTTTTTTGACTGACGAACCTAACCGGGAAGGGGGGAATCATGGGGCTGACAGTGCGGCAGGTATGTATCGAGCACTGAGAGAGCAGCGAGAAGACTTCAAGTCGATAAAGTCGATTTTAGATCCCTTTCGGCATGGTTCTAAATAGTGAGAGCTGATACGAATTTCTTATTACAAAAAACACGGCACAATAGCGTTTACAATTTGGCCACAGATACATGATTAGTGGCATCATACTGTGTAGAAAGAGCTTCATAAATGTTGCGAACAAATCCTGGTTACACCGACACAAGCAAACATTCCATCAGCGATTCATTTCAGTTCATGAAAGGAGAGGATGGTTTCCCATTAAAATGTGCTACTTTACTCGACAAGAAACCATTCGCCGGTCAAAATTCAACACATTATTACCCAAATACAGCATCACTTTAAGAAAAAATTATACAAAGAAAGAAAATACAGCGGAACCCCCGAAAATACCCACTGATGACAACAATTCATTCAAATCCATATCATAACTAAAATAACAAGAAATTATCTGCCAAATGATGGCAACGTTTTTTTGTGTGTAGATTATGATAATTTGGAACTTGCGGTCCGGCTCAGAATTGCTAAGCTGGTCACCGGATATGATGCGCTATTAGGTCTAAGTTAGTCCTTTAGGTTGTTAATCAGATTGACTGACTAAATAAATAAATCAAAAAATTAATAAATAAATAAATAAATAAAAAATAAAAAACAGGAAGAGCTCTCTGCGCGCGCTAAGTTCATAGCTTTCCTAAGCTTTTCAGTGTCGCAGTGTCGGAATGTACTTGTCGCACCGTTAACGCTGCACCAGCGGATTGGTTTGGTTTAAATGCGGAAAGAAATGTTGTTCCATTTTCCAGAGGTTCTTTTATTTGTGTTTATGAAACACTAGCCCAGGCACTTCAAAATGTTCCACACAACAATCAGCAAACAATCCGTGTTTCGTTAGACTCATCACAATGATACCTCATGTCATACCATCAACTCGGATTAAACTAGCAAGCCCCGGAATCCTGGAACCTGTAGGTTATTTTGATTCATTTGTTTGTTTTTTTATTCAACTTTTCCGCAACTCTGCATAGCTTTTCTTAGGTTTTGGTAGTGCGCAGGAAATAATTACTAAATATTGGAAAGGGATGGTGTGTTCATAAGTCATTTAAAAACTAAATTTCTTTTTTCTAAAACTCTATAACTTACCCTTAAAACAATTCTGAAACGGCCCTGAGGCCCCCTCGAATGGGCAGAGTGGCCATCGTTTGCTCAGCCACGGTTTGTCAGCAAATAACAGACGAACATTTGCACATTTATGTACAAAGAAACGGATGAATTTTGCATTCAAACACCGGTCGCCCGTCGGTTTGGAGTGTCCCCCTAATGGAAGGCTCCCTCGAGGCTCCGCACCAATCAAAACACCCTTCTCCGCAAACCGCCCCCCAAGCGTTCCCAAGTCCTCGGATTGGCGTCTATTTTCCGCACCAAAAAGTCACGTAAGAGATCGAAACACCTTCGGCAGTTTCGGCAACCATTTCTTGTTGTTGTCCTCCGCGACTCCGGTCGTCCGTTAGTCGTCAAACTGCGGGCAACGAAAAGAAACAACTGCCGGGGCCGGGAAGGAGCGAAGTGCCCGTGTCACCAACCGAAACCACTCCGCCAAGTGGCCTCCAAGTCCAAACTCTCGGAGAAAGCTCTCGCGCGCGCACACAAACACCCGCCCACTCTGTGCTCGATGGATCGACACACACCCACACACACTCTCACACACTCAGACAAGGCCCTGCCTTGCTGTCACTCAAAACCCCCCCCAGGCCCCACCCGCCCACCGGAGGACTTCAAGGACCTGTCAGTCAGTCAGACGGCGGCTCTCGCTCGCAGCATCGCAACGCGCAGCGTTCGCTCTCGCCATCCCGCCATTCCATTACGGTTGCGCTCTGGCAATTCCGAGGCCAGCAACGCGAACGAAAGCAACATAAACTTCCCACCGCCACCCGCTGCCTCCCGCTGCCACCCACCACCACCACTGGCTCGAATATTTTTCAAAAAGAGCGAGCACCGGCGTCGAAGCGAACCGAACGAGTGTGACGAGCGTGGAAGGCGAGATGAAAATGGCTGCGAACCACCAACCCCACTTCACCACCCACTCACCGACCACGCACCCACCCACCAGAGGCAGGCGCCAGGGAAAGCCCGACGACGACGAGGACCGGAGACCGAACACCGAAGACGTGATGTGATGTGATGTGATCCGTTTTTGTGGCAAAACCATCCACCGCCCCGACGAACCGCCGACGCCACCCCCGGCACACCATGCCTTGCGGGGGTGTTTGCTGCAAAAACAACCCCCGCAGTTCCACCCTCACCAGCCGGCCCCGCCAAGTTTTCCACTCGCTTTCTTTCAGCATCCATCAAGCAAACGCGCCGCGCCGTGAGGGTTGGCCCCTCGGTTTCCTCCGTTTCCTTCCTCCCTACACCCCCGGCCACGGGAAAATGGATCGCACACACACACGGGCAGACCGTCACACCACTACCAGCGGGCCGCGGGCCAATGGCGCAAACCGAGCGCCAGAGGAGGAGGACACTCTCGCCGTTCGGCGGATCGGGGAAATGAAAATGAAACGGAAAAACAAATAACGACCGTGGCCGCCAGGGGGTGGACTCAGAGAGCGGGAGGGGGGTTTACCGAAGTGCGGCACGCCAGAGACGGCAAAGAATCGTGTTGGCCCAATCCCGATCCGATCCGTCCGTCCGAGACGCTCTCGTCAGCAAACGGCGAATATCATCTGCCACCGGAGCCTTCCTTTCTCGCTCTTTCTCTCTCTCTTTCTCTCTCTCTCCCTCCTGTCTCTCGTTCTGGCGCCTTCGGATTGTCCCTGCGATGTCCTGGCCTGTGGCCCGCTTGTGCTCGCAAGAAATATGAAACCCTCGAGGATATTTGTGTTCTCCGCGAAAACCGAAGGCAAACTGACACTTTCAGGTGGTGGTGGTGGGTGGCTGCGTGGGTGACTGCGGGATGACATCATCCCCTACCATCACCACCCACCCGTCCATCCACCACCCCTCCGAACAAAGTTGACAAAATTGTTGAAGTTACCTCAGCCCAATGGCGCTCGGGCACAGATTAGTCCTCGGCAGCGTCCTCAGAAGCCACGTCGGTCCGGAGCCGAAGGACACGTGTGCCCACCCGCCCCCTCGCAAGACAGATGAATTAAAAGAACATCCAGCGAACCCCGTCCCCCTCCTGGCCCCACCGGCAGCACTTGATGATGATGATGGCGCATGTTTGCCCAGAAACCCTTTTTGCGCGCCGGGAAAAAGGATCTGCGTTCCGCCCTCGGGCGACGGGACCGGTCCGCCCGAATGAGTGACACAAAATGTCGTCCGTCGACTGGAAACGTCTTGAGCCGCGGCGTTCGCGGCGTCGATTTGCTCGGTTGGAAAATTACAGTCGCTTTCCACGGACTTTCCACGGCCACCCGGGGACGGGGTTTTGAATTTTTCATCAAAACACACACACACACACACACACACACACGGTGGCAATAATACCGCTCGGTGGGAATAAATATTTGAGTTCTTTTGCTCGTGGGACAATGTTCCGGAAGCATCGGAGGCACCCAAGGATTAAGGCCTATCGTTGCGCAGTTTACATTAAATCGCTAAAATTAGATTTAAAAAATAAGGAATCGCCTAAATGACGTTCAAATTGAAATAGTTTGGAACACATCACAGCATACTTTGTTCGACGAACAATACAACCCATGACAATCGGAAAGGTACCCGTTGTTTCACTGGAGGTCTCAGAAGTTGAGCTAATCAGATCATGTACTGTAAAACTGTAAAAACTATGTAACTGTAAAAAGATCATGTACTGTAGCTAGCTGTTTATATTATACTTTTGTATGATAATTGTTCTATAAGTAATCAATAAACCACAGGGTGTTTATTGATTAGAGTCATTTGAAAAGATTTCTGGATGAACCGTGAATTTCTTGTAGGTAAGGTATTTAGTATTGATTTTGGGAAAACAATCTTTCTGACTGTGACTTTCTGATGACGATAATGAACGGGTAGTGCCGTCACTAATATATTTTAAATTTATGCCTAACGCCTGATTTGGTGGCGTTCCCTGCGTTTAATGGCCTTTTCCCGGAATAGCTCGCTTGTTAGGCTGGTTTGAGTATCGTGTAGCATGTTGTTGCATGTTTAAATTGATTTTGTTCTATTCAGGTTCAATTTTGAAGGATGTTGTCCAGTCGCTTATGTGTGGCGCTCGTGTGGATATTGTGGCAGTAACAATGACCCTGCTCCAAAAACCATTGCTGTCATATTCCACTTATGTTAGAGAGACAGTTAATTAGTCAGATAGTCAACTATTGAAACAACAACTAAATTCTACTCAAATTAATAGTACGTCTATAAAATCGTCACGCGTTATGGAGCTCACTTTGGGCTACGCTTCAAAATCGATCTCCCATTATTTTAAGTTTAAAGTAAACTCACCATGTCAGAACCGTCCAACCTGATAACGCTCCTTTGCCACCTCCCCTGGCGCACACCGCACAGAATCCCAAAAATGCTAACTTCCCGTTGTAAAATCATGGCTCCGATCTAGGGGAAAGCATCAATCTTGGGGCGTTAATAATTATCGCTCTAAAAATTCGTCCCAAAACATCGTCTCCGCCATCGTGACGGAGGATCAGGCCACTGGCGGCGGCAGAAGGAAGGTTTATGTGGCAGGCCTTCGACGGTGACCCATCACCCGTCTCGGGCTCCGGTGCGACCGGCGCGCGCGCCTCGTCTCGTCGGTAATTACCGGCTAATGGTCCGAGAGTTGGTGTTAAATCAAATAAATTACATTTAATGATCATGGCGCTGCCAGCAGAACTAATTCTGTCCTGCAACCCTCTCCCGCACGCAGCCGCTTTGACAGGCTCCAGTCCCGGCCACCGGTCCCGCTTCCCCGACGCTCCCGGCCGTTAGGACCACCGAGCCTAGCCGAGAACCGATTGTCGCTGACATCCAACAGCCCTAAGCCCCCGAGGATGGGGTTCGGAAATGATGCCTGATGATGCCACACCGTTTCGGGCCGCCCGGCATTCTGGCGGGCCCCCACACAACCACACACACACAAAAATCCATATTTTATCCTTGAACCGTGGGGCGCGCCGAAAGCCTGGCTAGAAAAGGGACATTTGCATCCCGAAGGCGAAGGCTTGGGGTCGGTTTGGGGTAAAAGTTTTCCCGGCGCGAAATCGCTCGCCAACCGCCATCATGTGGCGCTTGGTCGTAAATTTTGAGCCCCGCGTCTTATCTTTTAATCAAATACGAACAGCTTCCTTTCCGACCGGTGCGGGCCGCATAGGGTCGGGTGTCGGTGGGCCCCGTCCCTAGGACCCCGTCAGCTGGCGGCCATCGAAAGTGATGCTGAAAGTGCGAAAGATTAATGCCCATGCACTGGGCCTCATTCGGGAACTCATTTCTGCGTCCGTGTCAATATGGAGTCTCCCAAACACTGCACATTCGACAATTGTTTCTATTCCACTTGTCGCAAATCTTTACAATATCCATATTGGGACTTCAATTAGAAGTGAAAGAAACATACCGTAATTCGAATTTCGAGCAGGTTCGATGGTTAGATTGAAGGTATACGACTGTGGTTCAACAATTAGAACGGAACTATAACATCGGACACAGAAGCATCGAATCTAGAAGCATTTTAGAAGCATCGAATCTATGGCGCTATGTGAAGAAACTTCAGCTGACAACAAACATAAGGGTTGCATTGCTTTATGATACATCTGCTGAACATTTCTCTGAGTAATTGCTGACTATCGGTAATGGTCGAGTACCTGTCGACGAATCAAGCGGATTGATTTCATTTCTTCAGAATGTCTGTAACTCATCGAAAGACGAACTTATCAACAAAGTATTCTCAAACAAAATTTCCAACTACAAAAATAATGAATGGTTGAGTGAGTGAGCAATTTTAGCGGCTAAGAATACAGATGTAGATGACCCAAACTACATAATTCAGAATAATAATAATAAACAAGATAGGAAATGAAAGTCAGAAAAACAACAAAAGCCTGAAAAGTCAATCGTTAGAAAACACAATATCAGTTTATGATCATAGTATCATAAGGCAAGTATTAAATATTAAATTAGATTTATTGTAAACCAAATTTTATGGATAAATACATTGGCGTTCGGCACTCGTAAACATTATCACGCCTTTTAGTTGCCATTACTTTCGAATTCGGTTAACATTTCGACTTCTTCGACTGACGAGCGGAGTGGCCGAGAATGATCCGATTTATCGGGAATTTCATTTCATTTCCCCAAACGGAACATTTTTCGATAAAGCTGTTTCGGATCGTAAACTTGCCACGCCCCCAAAAAAGGGTCCACCCTGCGGTTCGCATCCCGGGGAGCAACACCCTTCAACGTTGGCTGGTTGCGATATGAAGAAATTATGGACACCGCCACCGGTGAAAATTGGTCCCCACGCGTCGGGGTCCTTCCCAGCCCAGGATCATCGGCGGGTGGGAGCTTCCGGGCGGCGGGGTGTTTGAAATTTAAGACCCTCATGTTATTATTCAACAATTATGATCCACCCAGGCACCTTCGGGTCTGGCCCTCTCTTTCTCTCTCTCTCTCGGTATCTCCCCGAGGCCCGACAATTACCACTTTCTCGTCCAGGACATCGAAGGCCCCCCTTTGATGCGAGCGCTCATTCTTCGACCCTCGTCAATCTCGACCGCGCTGCGCCACCCCAGCCCCGCCGGAACCGTGGCCTCAGCCTCGCAACATCGCAACAGCAGCAGCAGCAGCAGCAGTTTTCCCTTCGCATTAGACATCATTTCCATCTCAGTCCCTCCGGGTTTATGCTTTTTTCCGTCTAATTTATATTCGAAATTTATGTCCGCTTACAACATCGCCAGCGCCCAACGGAGCAGGCCTCATCGCTGACAACGACGACGGACGGAGCCCGAGGACGACTGCCTCTCTTTTCCTCCGGCTCATAACTTCAAACACACCCCCTACCGACCGACCAGCCATCCCGCCCGTCCGCCCACCAGCGTCCTCGGTCGACTCTTATCACCAGCGCGCCGTTTACCGCCGTAACCGGCGAAACGGAAACCACCCACTCACGCCCCCCAAGATGGCGGACGGTATCTCCCATCAGCCTAACCCATCAGGCGTCCGTCCATCAGGCGACGTCGGGCGTCGCAGGTCGGGTTCCCAGGCCTTGACGTCCTGGCCCCTTCTTCGAGCGTCCTCGGCCTCGGAGAGAATCGTGGTGCTGGGGAAAGAATTCGCCTCGCAACACAATCACCTTCCGCTCGATTTCATTTGTTTTCCCACATCCCGGACGCCTCAAGGACTCTCTCGGGTGGACGCCGGAAGGTGGTGACTTGCGGGGTCTCCTAAAACCGCGGAAAAAGGATACGGTTCCGCTCGGTGGTTGCCAACGCCAAATGACTGCAGCATCTTTCGACCGAACATGGTTTCTATCGGTTCCCACTGGCACCGGTTGCCCGCCATGTAGAATTGCCACGCAGGAGAGTTGCAAACGCAAACATCGAACAATTATTGAGAAGCATAATTATCGCGGAGCATTCGTTTCGCTTCATCCGTTTCACCAAAAATGGATGCAACATTAAGATTGAATAACAGTAGAAACTAAATTGAATAACAGTTTTTAGGTCATGATTTTAGAACCAATTTTGTTTTTTAAATATAATTTAATCATGCAACAACGTTGGAATAGAGATAAGCCTTCTATATTCTGTCTATGTACATGTATGCATAACTCAACTAACTGAGAAAGGCTACCAACTCTTGTATTCGATGTATTAACGTTGCGATGTCCTTCTGCCGCGAATTCGAAGCCCAGAAGCCCATTAGTGAATAGCAATAAAATCAAACACCTTTTTAGTTTATTAGCTATTGTTGTCTTTACACAACACCTTTAAAATCGATTTCTTTACAAACTCATCACAGCCACATCAAACCGTTCGTTAGACGTTGGAGACGTTGCAGGAGCTACCAGTCTACGCCTTCGCGCCTTTTACGATCTTCATCACACCAACCCCAACTGTGAATCGTGTGAGTGAAGCAAAAGTGACGCAGTATCTATCACGCTTCACTAGACGGGGGCCCTGGCAATTTTCAACCTCAAAGGCAAGACCACCCCACGACCTCGGCCACCACCGGAACATCCCTTTTACGAACCGTGGCAAATTTATTGCAAATAAGTTCCGATAACGGCTCATCGGTGTGTCACAATTCACACCACGAGCGCGTATGTCGATGGTCGTCGCCTGCCGTCTACACTCGTCATCATCGGCGGTGCGTATCCGGGCTCCGGTTTTTGAAGGGGTCCCCTTCTGAATCGGTCTCCCCTTTCCGGCCGCTTGTTGTTTGAAGAAGACGCGCGCCGAGAAGGGGTGATGCAGACAGCGTGTTGGTGTAATAAAATGTAACGCCCGTTTGCATCGTTTGTGCGGGGAAGATGCGAATCTCTTACGCATGGAACAACATAGCGCCGAATTCTAGGGTAGAGTCGCAGTTGCAGCTCAATGGCTACCAAAGAATGGTGGATAGGTTGGTAATCGCTAACCCCACCAAAGGTAAGTCCACAAATTAACCGAATGTATTTCGAACCGAACCACAATTACTTGGAACGACCAACAGCAATTGTTGATGAGACAAGATAATTTGTTTGTTTTATTTAAATTTGAATCTATTGGTTTTTTTATTTGATAACCTCTGGTGGCAGGATCCGTAACTATTACTCGTTTGTGCTATAAAACTGTGTGTCTTGGGATGGTTCAAGTATACGATAAACTGAACGCAGCCACAGCAATCTTCGCAGACGCAGCCTAAAGGAGTTCAAAAACAAATCATCCTAGATCCGGAGAACAAATTTTCTATCACGTGCTACTGGAAATAGATTCTAAAACCCTCTGCAATTGAAGCCATTCAATTCGAAGATACCTTTCGGAATCGAGACCATTTCTTCCTGGACCAATAAACAATGCTCTGGCAATTGTGTGAATAAACATTTTATTGGACTACAATTTATAAATTATGTAACTCACTTTAGATCATAAAGTATCAGGCTTTTCCAAAATGCAGAATAGTTGCTATTTGACTGTGTAGTTTACTATCCGAGAGGCGGGTTGATTGGGTAAAATATATGATTATATTTTATTGAGGTGTGTTGCACAAAAATTGCGGTTCGCTTGCTGCGCGCGGAGAATCGGAGATCGGCCAATGAGTAGTTCTTAGCTTTGAAATCCTGGCGACACCCCGTAGGAGTACGTAAACTCGCCATCCATCCCGTGCAGAGGCTGATGTTTGTGCCGCTTACTTTCGGGGATAAAATCGTCTACATCTTCCGAGACCGATTCGTAGCGCTTGCGACCCTTCCCTGCGACCCCGCCGTCCATGGATTCTCCCGGCTCCTCGTCCATCTCGTGCGCCTGATACTGCAGGTAAAGGGGCTCTATTTGCTGGCCGGACTTTATCAGCATGTACGGGTCGAAGGGAAAGAACGTGTCCAAACAGTCTTCCGGCAGCTGGGAGCTGTTTTTGTACACGGTGGCCAACTTGCGCCGGGCATTCCGCTCAAGGATAGTGTGACAGTAAGCCAGTTGGTAGGCTCGCGTTACGCCGGCGAACGCGGTCGCCACGGTCGGCAGACAAACGCGCAGTGGGTTCAAGGGGCACGTCACGATAGACGATAGCTGGAGAGATTGTAGAAATGCTAAATTTTTTGCACTCGCCGTCAGATGTTTGCTGCGGAACGCGACCATGTAGAAAATGGCCTGGCACACCGAGTAGAACACCAGATGCGCTTTGATAGATTGATTGTAGTTCATCGAGTCGCTGCGTTGAATGTAACTGTGCGCCCACTGGGACATTTCCTGCAGCATGGACTTGAGGTGACTGCGAAAGTAGAGAGACGGAAACGAATTTATGTTACAAATGGCGAATAAAGCAAGTCTTTACGGTGCTACCTTAAGGGGATAAAGTTGGCCCTGGCCAGTAAGCTTGCAATGTACCCAACCGAGGATTGGCGAACCGTCGGCGAAATGGTAGGATTGCTAACATTTTTCCACAGCGAGCTAATAAAGTGCTCGCTGTACGCCATCTTGAAGCTGCTGAAGTAGAACAGCAGGAACTGGACGTGGTCCGTGTTGTGTGTGGGAAGAACGTGCGTTTCGAACTGTTTCAGCATCATCTTGAACAACCGATCGCCTTGCCCTTCGCTCTTCACACTCTGTTCGATATAGTTGAACATGAGGCTCATGAAACAGTCCAAAGTTTCCGCCAGCGGATGCTTCATAGTTGTGCACTGCTCTTCTTCGTCAGCTCCATTTGCTTCCATTTCAAACAGCATCTCCTCATCCGGTTCCTCCGCGGCTTCGATCTCGCTGCGAGGAACATTTACGTCCAGCAGAAGCAGCTGGTGAAAGACTATATCGAGCACCTCATCACAGTATATCGACGCGTACTGCGTCACCTTCAGCACGTTAAAAAGGTAGCCGGTCACTTCGTAAGCCGGCTTCTTGTGGTACGGAAAGGTCTTACGTAACTGCGTCAGCACCACGTCGAAGATCATCGGTATCACATTCATCAGTCTCATGACTAGATCGTGCACTTCGGCCAACTTCTTCTGCACCGCTTCACTGGGCACACCGTGCTTCCACTGGTCTTTATCGGCCACCGTCGGGATAAACTGTTGCACCAGCTTCGTGACCGTCATCGGACAAAAGTTCTTGTGGACGATCGATAGCTCGATCACGAAGTTTTTGTATGCCTCGACACACGTTTCGTCCCGGTGTAGCCAGGGCATGGACAGCAGCAACTCGACCAACATGGTAAAGTGCGCATTCATCAGCGGGACACTCTGTTTCGCCTCGATGAACGTCTCTAGAAACTGATCATCCTGCAAAAAAGATCAAACACAGATCAGAGATAGAGAGATCAGATAGCATTCCCGCAACGAGCCACTTACACTGAATTCGTCTTCCCTGAACTTTTGACACAGTTCCTCGTAGGTGCTCAACCGGTTGTTATCCAGGACATCCTGAAGGGCCGTTTCGATGGACAGTGCGGTAAAGCGCACCTTGTTGCGAGGAATATTCTTCGCATCTTGGCTTGGTGTCTTGAGTATTGACGATAACCGTGATTTTGCTGTAGCCGCAGACATGTTTGCATTGCGTTTCGACTGTGTATCCCGTGCAGACAGTTCGGTGGTCGTGGGAAAGGAAGGCGGAACTTGGGTTCCGCTCAAGGCTGTGCACCGGGCAGAGCTAATAGTGGGCGTGGATCACTTAAAACACAGATTGGCACACCTACGCCGACTTCTGAACAGAAACCGAATATAGTTTCTGTTATCGTACACACAGATTACGCACTATTTCACAATATTTTACATCCGCCGGAATAGAGCACGTTTTGCGGAACAATCGAAAGCTGGGAATTGTTGGCACGGGTTGACAGATGAATATTACGCGATGAACTCCGAAACCGTCAAACGACGAGTGAGTGCCTATTAGTGCTATTTGCCGAATTCATCCGCGTGGATGACAAACTTAAAACATTTCATTGTCCTCAGTTAAAACTTAAATATATCAAGAATATAAAGTAAAATAAATAAAATATTCTACATTTAGAATATAAAGTGTCCACCTAAATTACAATCTAGCGTTTTTTTCAAATTCGCATAGATTTCCTGTCCTGATTACTGTGCTCTTTAGTTGTAGTGTTCCAGGCACTTTTCAATCGTTTGCTCAATCAAAACAAAGGGCACTCACAACTGTCAGGTCACCATCTAAACACTGAAATCAAAACATTCCGGATTTTATTTTTCTCGTGAGGCAGACGCAAAAATGTCGCGTTTTAGCAGTGCTCTTCAGCTCACCGATTTGGACGATTTTATCACTCCATCTCAGGTAAATATCCGTCACGGAGTTTTAACTTAGTGATCGCATCCTGGGTTTTTTATGATTACCTTCGATTGCCTCTTTGTTTACAGGAATGCATCAAGCCCGTCAAAATAGACACGAACAAGAGCAAAACTGGGGCCAAGATAACGATTCAAGAGGATGGATCATACGTTCAAGAATCTACGGTGAGCATGACTAGTAAAGCCAGCCATCATTTCCCAACAATGTGCTTTTACCTTCCTTCCCCCAAAGAGTGGCATACAAAAGCTGGAAAAGGTGGAAATAACGTTGGCGGATTGTTTGGCCTGTTCGGGTTGTATAACATCCGCCGAAGGGGTACTGATATCCCAGCAAAGCCAAGAGGAGCTATTGCGCGTGATGAACGCGAATAATCTAGCCAAGCTCAATAATCAACTAGATGAAATCAAGTTTGTGGTCTTCACCGTGTCGCAACAGCCAATCCTGTCTCTGGCACGTAAATACAATCTCACGCCGGAGGACACGTTCGAGCATATCGCTGGTAAGATAAGCAGTTTGCGATAAGTCGCCGCTTTTTTTTCTTATTCGTTAATTGTTCTCTCTCGATTGCGTAGGTTATTTCAAAAAGCTTGGGGCGGACATGGTTGTGGACACGAAAATTGCCGATGACTTAGCGCTGATCGAAAGCCGCAACGAGTTCGTCGAACGATACAACACCAATCGCAAAACGCTCCCGATGCTCGCATCCTCGTGTCCGGGATGGGTGTGCTACGCGGAGAAAACGCATGGCAATTTTATACTTCCGTACATTTCGACCACCCGCTCACCGCAACAAATAATGGGGATGCTGGTGAAGCAATACCTGGCCAAACTTATCGGTACCACGAGCGACCGGATCTATCATGCCACCGTTATGCCTTGCTACGACAAAAAGCTGGAAGCCTCACGTGAAGATTTCTTTAGCGAGGTCGAAAACAGTCGAGACGTTGACTGTGTCATAACCTCTAGTGAGTAACGTTAAAGCCCGAAAACCATCTCCGATGTGCAGCATGTTCCGTTACTTGTTTTGTTTTCAGTTGAAATCGAACAAATGCTAGAAAGTCTTGGACTACACACGCTCCAACTCATCGACAGGTGTCCGGTTGATTGGCCGTGGCCGATGGCGCGACCACCGGCGTTCGTTTGGAGTCACGAGTCGTCCGGCTCGGGAGGATACAGTGAGCATATCTTCAAGTATGCCGCCCGGAAGCTGTTCAACATCCACGTCGAGTCGGTCGAATTTAAGCCGCTTCGCAACAACGACATGCGCGAAGCGATTCTTGAGCAGAACGGAGAAGTGCTACTCCGCTTTGCCATCGCAAACGGATTTCGCAACATACAGAACATGGTTCAGAAGTTAAAGCGAGGAAAAAACACTTACGATTACGTCGAAATAATGGCGTGTCCGTCGGGGTGTCTGAACGGTGGTGCACAAATTCGCCCCGCCGATGGAAAAACGGCACGCGAGCTCACGGCAGACCTTGAGATGATGTACCGTTTGTTACCCCAGTCCAACCCCGAGAACGAGAGCGTGGAACATCTGTACACCACTTTCCTGGACAACGATGGCGACAACAACAAACGAAAGAACCTGCTTCACACGAGCTACCATCAGATAGAGAAGATCAACTCCGCTCTCAACATCAAATGGTAACAGCGGCAGCGGCAAAGACCCCGTTTCTTACACATTATTTTATGTTCTCTACCGCGGTGCGCGTGTAAAACCAAAAGGTATAGCAAAAATATGCGATAAATAAACAAACCGTTCGCTCGATTGGCGGCCAGTAGCGACGCTACGAAGAAAGTCAAAACAAGCATAAACCGGTTCGGGAACCCCGTGACCGGAGCAATAAATGTCTTTTATGGTCGTGCTTTAATCAGCCGGCTGTGCAAGTACGCTATCCGAACACACCCCCCGGGGATTGGCTACTACTCGCGGACAGGTTTTGAAGATCCCTGAATGGCGATCGAACGGCGAATCCTGTCGGCAAGCGGTGGTCAACCTTTGCATTCGCAGCCGGGCAATCTGCGCGCAAGCAAGCGATAGTCCGGCATTCGGCATTGACATTGGTCCCAACCTAGGTCGTCACGGCGCTGTTGCATTCATCACACCCCTGCAACTGCAACCGGTCAAACAGATTGCGGTAACTTTTGAGGCTTAATGGACAAGTACAAGCGCAACAAATATTTAATCGGCACTCACAGCGAACGTCAAGCGTCGGGCAGCGAAACCTGCTTTCCGGAGGATAAGGTCATTTACTCAAACCAGAACACTGTCCGCTGATCGGTCTGCTACAGATGAGATCAAATTTGGAATGTGCTTGGTGGCCACACTTTTTCACGGGGAACGGCCAAATATAAGCCAACCAAGTGGAGCATTGAAACGGGTTTTGAACGGTCAGCACAACAGGGATAAAAGTTATTTGGCATTCAACGAAATGGAACTGGAAGGACCGGCCATATTCGCTTACTGTGAATTCTAATAGGAAATGAAATGAAAACAGTTATTGTCGATGCAGAATATTAAAATTAATAACATTCATGAAGATAATTAATTAAGTAAACAGTAAATTCGGTACACAGTAACTAGGCGTCTCCATGAGGATCGTCTTTTGGAGATCGTTGTTTGATCAACCAAGCCACTTCAGTGGAGCGAATGCAAATTCAAATTGGGTTTTTTTGCTGTCTGAACCAAGGTGAGTGACCGCGATGAATAAGAGCCCCAAATAAATTTGCTTTCTGCTTGACCGCATATGGGAGTAATCTGATCGGATACATTAATTCGTTTACGTTTGTTTGGTTTTCTTCTCCCACGTCCAACGATGAGCTGTTTGTTTCGGGGCGAAGCTCGACCATCTAGAATAACATCACACTGCGAATTACTAACAAGATATGGGACATTTGAATTTAACGCCAACTTTCACGCCAAGAGGGGCGCTCCCATCTACGAAAGCTGATCCGTATTTGCATAAGTCAAAGTAAAGCCCCCCTCGAAGCCGGCGATAACATTCTCTCCGGCGTGGTGTCTCGGAAGCAACGGTAAATTTGTCCACCCAAAAGAATTTATTTGCCATTTGGCGCAACATCACGGGAATATCGACGAAAATGCTGGATGCTGGCCGAGTGCGAACGTGCGTTCTGCGAGCCGCCCCTAACCGCCCGATCTGCTCCGGAAGCAAGAACCTGTTTTTTGGTCACTCTTCGACTCCCGCCCGTACAGACGGAATTCGGCTAAGTCAGTATACCATAATGTCATGTGTATCGTGACTACCGCAGCAAGAACTCCGTTAAAATCGTGCCCAAAGGATTCACCTTACTTAATATTTCCCGTGGCGTAATATGACGTGCTGAAGATCAAGGGCGACCAACAGCCTTTCGTACGGGACGCCACGAATACCGGTTCGATCGATCGGCAACCTGCCGGAGTAGCCAGCCAGCAACTGGAGCACTTTAGTGCGCGATACGCAGAGATACGCCTGACCAGGCAGTGGCGTCCAAGAATGGAGAACGCTGAACGCACAAAGTAATTCCTGGGTGGGTCTTGCAGGTCCGCGGTGCGGCTTACCTTTGGCTCGCTCGATTCGTGGGAATTACGGTCCGTGTCCGCGACTGGCTCACATCTTTGCGCAAACCTTCACTTACGGCGATGCATGAAGACTTGCAAATCAGCCTGCGATCGCAGATTGTACGCGTTCGCGCGTACCCAGAGCTCAACGGCAATCTACGGAAGATTCAAAGTGCACGTGGATCTAATATTTTCTCCGTTCGCCAGATAGGTGCCGTGCATACCAGATAACCGATAATCGACTAGCTTCTGTGGGCTGTGAAGGTTAGCTTAACTTCCGCTGCAATTAACCGAGTGCATTCAAGGATGCGATGAGCTGACGCTAATCGCTATAAACTCTAACCGAATGTGTAACCGAAAGTTTAGCACCTTATCCCCTCCTTGGCTCCTTGGGGGATCGATCGTGCGAATCTTGCTGTGGTTCTTTTTCTTTTCGTTCCACTCAGCCGAAGTGGCCGATCTTTAAAAAGAACAAGGAAAAAGAAACAACCGAGAATACCATTTTGTCACAGAACAAGTTTCGCCGGACGCCGGACTCCGCCCGCTCGGAGTGGTTGTGGCCACGGTCGTCCATTCCGGGGTGGCCCATTGCGCGAAGGTATAAAAGAAGCCGTTCGGGACGAATAAGAATTAGTCGGTTCCGTGGTTTCTTTAACGTTGGTTCGATTTCCTGGAGTGAGCTGCAAGTGCGCGCCAAGTGCCCGTAGGAAGTGTTTGTGCCGTGTTTGGGGGGCTTGTTCTATGCTTCTATGCTGGAAGTGTACATAAGCCCGCTTCGTGTGTATCGAAGGTGCGTCTCTCGAGAGAGTCCCTGCGGTAAGCTGCGATCTTGGAGTGATGTTGATGCGTGAGAAACGCCCGAAGGGCATGAGGCTGTGGGAAGTGTGTATATTCGAAGAACATAATGCAAAACGCTCATCGCGCTCAACCCTCAGGCAACCGCCCATCGGAAGCCGCGCGGGTCGTGCCGTGGACTGCCGTGAATGTTGATAAGCGATCGATGCGAAAAGTGCAAAATGAAGAACTAGTAAGAGAAATCCATCAGCTCTTCAACCGATGCTCGGTGCATGGCTTAGAGTGCATGTGCGTGGCGTAAAATCGGCACAATGGAATAGATGTACTGGGAAGGAATTCCGATTCGGCTGTCCAGTGGTGGCTTTATTTGAATGTAACATGTGCTCAGTTGTGGGCCGCGCGATGTCCGTACCTATAACCGACGGGCGACGGGAGCGAAGTGCGAAACCGTTATAGCGTGGCCTCAATTCTTGTTGGGAACAGTTCTCCGTGGCGGCATTGATTGAAAATCGAAGATCGTCAAGGGTTTTGAGTGATTAATTCTTGTGCCGTGGAGAACCCATCTCGTACCCTTGTACAGTAGGATGTGATACCAGTTTTTAAAACCTGTGTCGTGTCCCCGGTGTGCCCAAACAAAACAAGAATTCTGTTTTTGACCCAGAGGCGTTATTGGAAGCGATGGCCGCTATTTATCAGTGTGGCCCCGAACGTTACCGAAAAAATAGCGCGACATCAATCGCACAAAGTGGCACGCAGTTGCAACGAGGTCAGAATCACTAATCATCCCGACTCCGAAAAGGCTGCCCCTGATAGTGGTGGTGGAACCTCGGATCGTTGATTTCTATTCAGCCAGCAGCATAACCCGGTGCTAGTGAGTGTATCAAGAACGACCGGAGCAGTCACGAAGAGTTGAATGAACAGCGGAAAAGATGTGTGGTGTTGTGTCGGGGCGCGAGCATAAACGTCGCGTTCTCCGGATCCGACCTTCGTTCTTGCGCCGATCCTCAGCCATTCGGCGCTCTAGCGGTACCGTGTGTAGCCCTGGACTTGAATCATAGCTTTCGTAGCGTAGCCGCTTTTCTCGCCATCTCACGAGATGTTGAAGTTGAATGGGCACGTGCTGTGCGGAAACTGGTTTCTGACGGTCTGGTACCAATTACTGCCCCCAGCAGCGCCATTGCGGGCCGTTGACATAGACCTTGAAAACTGTGCTTTTTTTGTAGGTCTTCGTTCCGAACTTTGTTGTCGGCACGCCGTTCAGAGTGGGCGAAACGGTCGATTGACCTACTTTGTGCCTGTTTGACTGATTTAGGCTTAGTTTAATCGATTGAATTGTTTTACATTGTTGCGAAGGTGCGATATTATGATTCTCTTTTCACTCTTCCAGCCTTTTCATTTAGATTCAATGCCCCAATGAGAGGAGCAGACAATAATGGTTCTTAAGCTTTTTAAACTGGTACGTTTCAATCACATCATGATTATTCCCTGTTGCCATTGTCCACGTGCCACTGTTTTATTGCAGCTGACCATTGTTTGCATATGGACTGTCGGCCCAACTTTGGTGGCTGTCAGAATTGAACAATCGGAACCGGTTAGCTTTGTTCGAAGCAGCGTGGAGCATATTCCGAGCCATGGCTTTGAGAAGCAGATAGCGGAAGCGGCCAGTGATGAGTTCGGAAGTGCGTCTCTGCCTCTGCGCAGTGCAGTCGAAAGTGTTCCGGCCAATCTGTGAGTATGTCATTCGCATTTGATACCGATTAGCTCATAAGCATGATACGCCGTCGTTCTAGTATCGATGAGCGGCTTCCACTTCGCGACTCCGTAGAGTTTCGGATCATCGACATGGACGATGCTATCGAAGGCACTGTGAGCAAGGTGAAGACCGTCGTTAGCAAACAGCAGCAGAAGTTCGCGACCACATCAAAGGCTGATGTCGAAAGCTTTCGAATCTTCACGCGCCCGGACAAGTACGCGGCTTACATCATACCGGCACATCCGGACAACCTGCCGATGCCCTTTCGGGCCGGTTCTCCCTACCAACAGCTGTTGAGCAGTAAAGAGCTCGCAACTGCCCGAAATCCTCCCGCTCAGCTGTCTTACGTTCGAAAGGCGGCGGAAAACGAGTATAAAGTCGTGTGCCACATGACAAACTGGGGATTTTACCGCAAAGGAGAGGCCCAGTTTGTGCCGGAACACTTGGACGCAAGCCTATGTACACACATAATCTACTCGTTTGCCACTCTGGATGCGTCCACTTTAACGATGAAAGAATTCGACAGTTGGGCTGACATAGACAACAGTAAGGGTTCTGCGTCGATTCGCAGAGAGGCGATTTATGCATATGTTCCCCTCTTTTGCAGATATGTACTATCGAACGATTGCCGCTGCGGGTGAGGTGCCGGTGTTGCTCGGCTTGGGAGGCTGGACCGATTCCGTGGGCGAGAAGTACTCCGAGCTGGTAGGATCGGCTGGATATCGGCAGCAGTTTATCAGCAACGCGATTGGTTTTCTGAAAGGACATCGCTTCACGGGCTTACACCTGGACTGGAACTATCCGGTTTGCTGGCAAAGCGACTGCTCGCAAGGTCCCACGAGCGACAAATCAAACTTTGCCAAGCTAATCCGGGAGACGCGAAGCGCGTTCACTCGCGAAAACCTCCTACTCAGTACGAGCATATCGGGGTACGAGGAGGTGATCAAGAGAGCCTACGATGTGGTGGAAATATCTAAACACGTGGACTTTATGACCGTTATGACTTACGACTATCACGGTGCCTGGGAAGAGCAAACGGGGCACGTTAGTCCGTTGCACGGTTCTGCGACGGACAAGTATCCACAGTACAACACGGCCTACGCCATGCAGCTGCTGGTCAGTATGGGAGCCGAGAAAGGGAAACTCATCGTAGGAATACCGTCCTATGGACAAACGTTCACCTTAGCCGAAAGTTCGAGCGGTAGGTCCGGAGAAGGCAGTCCTGCTACAGGACCTGGGGTAGCTGGTGACGACACGCGACAACCGGGCATGTTGGCGTACTACGAAATTTGCCATCGAGTGCGTCGATTAAAGTGGAAAGTCAGTAGAGATGCGTCGATGAAGACGGGTCCCTACGCCAGCAGCAGTGATCAGTGGGTTGGTTACGACGATCCAGTATCGGCCACGGCTAAGGCAAAGTATGTGGTCAAGTCTGGGTTTGGTGGCATAGCAGTGTGGACGGTCGATTTGGACGATTATCTAAATCGCTGCTGCGAGGAAAGCTATCCCGTGTTGAAGGCAATAAACAGAGCTCTGTTTCGGCTCAGTAGTCCCAGTCCCACTGGCATGGACTGTACGAAACCATCCCAGCCCGCCACCCCTGAACCGGCAGAGATGACGTTCAGTCCGGACAGCGGACTTGGCAGCTCCACCACTACACCCGCTCACGCACACACCACGTGGCCATCGTGGACCCCGGAAAGCACGTCAACAACGCGCAGAACAACGACCCTCAGCACTACGACGACAACCACTCCTCGAACGACTGTAACTCGCAGAACAACCACTCCATCGACCACCTACAGTCCACCGACGACGACCACCGTAGGGACGACGATCCCTGTTCCGGGTCTTATAATGCCCGAGCTAAGCAACGCTGAGAGCTGTGAACCCAATCAGTACAAGGCGCATCCGAATAACTGCAATTCGTACTATCGCTGCGTGCTTGCCGAGTTTAAACAGCAGTTCTGTGCCGGTGGCCTTCATTGGAACGATCAAGCAAAGCTGTGCGATTGGCCAGCTTCAGCCAAGTGTGAGAAGGACATGGGCTCTCAAGAGTACAGCGAGATAACCGAAGCCACCTCGGCGAGACCAACAAGTACCACAACGGTAAGAACCACTTCTTCGAGACGCACAACAACATCCAGGACGACGCAACGCACGACACGTCGAAGTACTCCCGCCAGAGTACCGAACACGCCGCGACCGACGAAGCCACCGACTACTACTACTACCACTAGCAGTCCTTCGCAAGGATGCCGAAATGGGGAATACTATCCACACAAAAACTGCGATAGTTTCTACATTTGCGTCAACGACAGGAAAGTGGAGCAACAGTGTGGCCCAGAACTGTACTGGAGTCAGGCGGACAAGAACTGTGATTGGGAAGAGAACGTCAACTGCGTGAGTAACGAGCAGTACTTTAAATTGCTCGTCAAGTACAGTGCATTGAAGGCGCTCTCGGAGGACGATCCTTGCGATGGCAACACGCACGTTCCGTATCCGGGCGACTGTAGTCAGTATCTCGTGTGTAACTGGGGTCGTCTGGAGTCGGCAAGCTGCGCCGACGGTTTGCACTGGAATCAAAAGCTACGCATCTGCGATTGGCCAGCTAGTGCCCGGTGCTCGCAGGGTGGCATTCCCGAGAGCACGGAGAACAATTCGGACGAGAACTCGTGGCAGAACTCGAACCAGGACATCGATGGTCCACAGCCCGTGGTATCGACGACGGAGAAAAGAACCACCACGCGAACGACCACGCTGGCACCTTCCACGCCACCGCCGGAGCTGGACCCACTGTCGGGATACTACAAAATGGTGTGCTACTTCACGAACTGGGCCTGGTACCGGAAAGGATACGGCAAGTACACTCCCGATCACATTCGCACGGATCTGTGCACGCACATCGTGTACGGCTTTGCCGTGCTGGACTACTCGACGCTGACGATTAAGACCCACGATTCGTGGGCCGATATTGACAACAAGTTCTACACGCGTGTCGTGGCCGCAAAAGAAAAGGGCGTTAAGGTGACGCTCGCCATCGGTGGTTGGAATGATTCGGCCGGCGACAAGTACAGTCGGTTGGTGCGCAGTGCCGCGGCACGGGCCAAGTTCGTTGAGCACGTGATCGGCTTCTTGGAAAAGTATGGTTTTGAGGGGCTGGATTTGGACTGGGAATACCCGGTGTGTTGGCAGGTGGACTGCAAGAAAGGATTCGCCGACGAAAAGGAAGGTTTTACAGAGCTGGTGCGGGAGCTGTCGGAAGCCTTTAAGCCCCGCGGGTGGCTCCTTTCGGCGGCCGTCTCACCGAGCAAAACGGTCATCGATGCCGGGTATGACGTGGCTGCATTGGCCAACTATTTCGATTGGATCGCTGTCATGACGTACGATTTCCATGGACAGTGGGACAAACAAACTGGCCATGTAGCGCCGCTGTACTACCATCCGGAGGATGAAATTGATTTCTTCAATGCGGTAATTGGGCGGACTGAAGGCTGCTCGATAGATGGATGACAATCAAAGTTCTTTTTTCTTTTAGAATTATTCTATCAATTACTGGATCGATCAGGGAGCGCCTTCGAGAAAGCTCGTCATGGGTATGCCACTGTATGGGCAGTCGTTCCAGCTGGCAGACATCAAAAAGAACGGACTCAACGCGAAAGCACCCGGTCCGGGACAGGCGGGAGAGTTCACCAGAGCGGCAGGATTTTTGGCGTACTATGAAGTGAGTGTGGTTTTGTGTTCCAAACCGGTGACTCCAACTTACGAAAACTCCACCTCGATAGATCTGCGATCGTATACAAAACAAAGAGTGGACGGTTGTGCAGGACGAACTGCAAAGGATGGGACCGTACGCTTACAAGGGCAACCAGTGGGTATCGTTTGACGACAAGGAATCGCTGCTCCGCAAGGTAGAGTTCATCCGTGCTATGGATCTGGGAGGCGGCATGATCTGGGCGCTGGATTTAGATGACTTCAAGGACCGGTGCGGTCAAGGTAGTCACCCATTGCTGACGGCCATCAGAGAAGGACTGCGTGATCCTCCCACGGGCAACGAAGTGCTCCGTAAGTGTGCTATGTAAGGGTTTACGTGAGTGTGTAAAGGATTTGGCATATTTTTTTTGTAGCGTCCGTAGTTCCAACTAATAGTGAACCTGACGTTGAGCCAAGCAACGTCGGTGGGGCCCAAACACCCGATAAACAGCGGCCTGACTCTTCCGAAAGCACCGAGGTGGACGAGAACTTGGTGGACGGCGAAACATACAAAGTTGTCTGCTATTTCACCAACTGGGCCTGGTATCGGCAGGGAAATGGCAAGTATCTGCCGGAGGACATCGACCCGGAACTGTGCACCCACATCGTGTACGGCTTCGCGGTGCTCGATCGGGAAGGGCTCACCATTAAGCCGCACGATTCGTGGGCCGATATTGATAACCGCTTTTACGAGCGCGTGGTTGAGTTCAAGAAGAAGGGCAAAAAAGTCACTGTCGCAATCGGCGGATGGAATGATTCTGCTGGTGACAAGTATAGTCGTCTGGTGCGCAACGCTCAGGCGCGAAAGCGGTTCATCGAGAACGTGATGGAGTTTATCGAAAAGTACAACTTTGACGGCCTGGATTTGGACTGGGAGTACCCGGTGTGTTGGCAGGTTGATTGCACTAAGGGATACGCGGACGAGAAGGAAGGATTCGCTACGCTCGTGGTTGAACTAGCTACGGCTTTTAAATCGAAGCAATACCTACTCTCGTCGGCGGTGTCGCCAAGCAAAAAAGTAATCGATGCCGGGTACGACGTCGTGACCCTTTCCGACTACATGGACTGGATAGCGGTGATGGCGTATGACTACCACGGCCAGTGGGATAAGAAAACGGGACACGTAGCCCCGATGTACGAACATCCGGATGATTTCGACAAAACGTTCAATGCAAACTTCACCATACACTACTGGATCGAGCAGGGAGCGGATCCCCGGAAGCTCGTTATGGGAATGCCGACCTACGGCCAATCGTTTTCACTTGCCGACGTCAATGATCACGATTTAAATGCAAAGACTTATGGTGGCGGCGAAGCTGGCGATCAAACTAGGGCACGAGGATTTTTGTCGTACTACGAGGTGAGGATCGAAAGGACCGTAAATGTCACCGTTTTCTGAGTGTCTTCCTTTGTTTTGCAGATTTGTGCCAACATTCGACAGAAGCATTGGAACGTCGTGCGCGATCGCAAGGGCCGTATGGGTCCGTACGCATACAAGGGCGATCAGTGGGTTTCGTTCGACGATCAGTACATGATCCGCCATAAGAGCGAGTTCATAAAAGCGATGGGCCTCGGAGGAGCAATGATATGGGCGCTGGATTTGGATGATTTCCGGAATCTTTGCGAATGCGAGGAATACCCCTTACTGCGAACCATCAACCGGGTGTTGCGGAACTACCCAGGACCTGGACCGAAATGTATGCTGGGGTCTGGAAAACCAAACGATCCTCCGAAAGATCGTCCTGCTACTACGGCAGTGCCCACAACTACAATGAAACCAACCACTACTAGACCACCGAAAACCAGTACCACTACCATGCGAACTACTACGAGGCAAACGACACGTCCGACTACTAGGGCCACCAGCACGGTGCGAACCACAAAGTATCCGGTCGATGAGCTAGACAACAACGATACCAAGGGCGTGTGCGATGGTCGATTGTTTGTTCCACACGAATCGGACTGCTCCAAGTTCTACGTTTGTCAGAACGGAAACCGATATTTGCAATCGTAAGTGTATGCCCTTTCATGTCGTACCGCAAACCGAAATCCAACCATCCGTCTTTTTGCAGATGCCCAGCCAACACGCTTTGGAACGACGGTTATTGTGATTGGGAAGCAAACACAAAGTGCTACAATAAACAACAACCTGTACCTTCACCGGCCACTAGCACTGAGAGCCAGACGACTTCCCGACGGCCGGCGACAACGGTGACGACGCGGCGCCCCGCCACCACGCAGCGTCCCACTTCGAGACCAGCAACGACTCCGGCGACGTCCAAACCATCGACTCCTGCAACGGGCAACAACGATTTTAAAGTGGTGTGCTATTTTACCAATTGGGCATGGTACCGACAGGGAGACGGCAAGTACACACCCGACGACATCGATAGCACACTGTGCACACACATCGTGTACGGCTTCGCGGTGCTGGATCGGGAAAGTTTGACCATCAAAACGCACGATTCGTGGGCAGACATCGACAATCGGTTCTACGAGCGCGTGGTCGAGCAGAAGCGCAAGGGCGCAAAGGTGACGCTGGCTCTCGGCGGATGGAACGATTCGTTAGGCGACAAGTACAGCAAACTGGTGCGGGATGCGTCGGCAAGGGCAAGGTTTGTGAAGCATGCCGTTGAGTTTATCGAAAAATATGACTTTGACGGCCTGGATTTGGACTGGGAGTACCCGGTGTGTTGGCAGGTGGACTGCCAGAAAGGATATCCGGATGAGAAGGAAGGGTTCGCCATGCTGGTGCGGGAGCTAGCCGTTGAGTTCCGACCCAGGCAGTGGCTCCTGTCGGCTGCCGTTTCGCCGAGCAAAATGGTTATTGACGCCGGGTACGACGTACCGTCGCTGTCGGAATATTTCGATTGGATTGCCGTGATGACCTACGATTTCCACGGAAACTGGGACAAGCAAACGGGCCACGTCGCGCCACTGTACTACTACCCGGGCGATACTTACGACTATTTTAATGCAAATTTCTCCATAAACTACTGGATCGAGAAGGGTGCGCCTTCGAAAAAGTTGGTCATGGGCATGCCACTTTACGGTCAGTCGTTTTCGCTTGCCGATGCGCGGCACAACGGACTGAACGAAAAATCGTACGGACCGGGGGAGGCTGGCGAGTTCACGCGGGCCGGTGGTTTCCTGGCGTTCTACGAAATTTGCGAGAAGGTCACCCGAAATGGGTGGACCGTTGTCAGGGACCCGGAAGGCAGAATAGGGCCGTACGCGTACAGCGGAAGTCAGTGGGTTTCGTACGACGACGTAGACGAAATACGACGAAAATCGCAATTTTTAAAGGAAATGAACTTGGGTGGAGGAATGGTTTGGGCATTGGATCTGGACGATTTCCGGGGACGGTGCGGTTGCGGGACCCATCCGCTGCTGAGAACGATGAATCTGGAGCTTGGCCGTATTCAAACACAACAACCGGAAAACTGTACTTAACCGGCGGGAGAAGCAGAGCACGGCGTATTTTGCGACTAGATCACCATACAGATTTGTGTCATAATTAGTCAATAAACTGTCTATCGACGGCACGTTGATATGTGTATTCTTGTAGTTTCTGTCCTTCTCCCAAAACGGTTGGAACCGTGTGTAATATTTTGAAGATAATCGGTTTAATATTCTATTTTCTATCAAAATCAGTCTTTACAAGATTGGTCAGTCTTTGTGGCGGCCAGGCATTATTTCCTGTCTAATCAGGCATTAGTTTCTCACTATTCTTCATCAATAACGAAACACGGCTCGAATTCTGTAAAATTATAAGTGTAGCTGCTCGTTGGCTGTGTGTGACCAATGAGCCGAAAATATATAGCCGAGTCTTTAAATTAAACCTTAATGTTTCAGCAAATTTAATAAATTAGGTTAGCACATGATGGTTTACAATCTTTTCAAGATTGCTCATGGCAGTTTGTGCAACGTTGAAATTGAATTTTTGGTCCATACAGTAGTTCCGAATTTGTCCGCTAGGTGGCGCTAGCTGTCAAACGTCATGCGCGCTGTCAAAAGTTCCGTTTACGAGCCCCAGACAGGGAAAATCGGACCTTCCTCAAAACCAAAGTGAAAACTGAGTAAAGAAAGTGATTTCTTGAGTGTTTTCCTCTCGGGTCGGTCGGTTGCGCTTTTCCGCTCGGTCCTGTGGGTAGTCGGGAAAGTGCGCGCGAGAGAACCAGCGAGCGGGAGCGAGAAAAGTGACTGTGACCGCCGTCTTTGTTGCTCGCGTAGCGCCCAGGCTGTGCCATCTCGCGGCTCTTCTGTATCAATTCTCCAGCACGTTACTCCGCTTGGTGATAACGGTGATAAAGGCCACAATACTTAAGCCGCAGCATCCCCGCGGAACGAAACCATTGCCGTGAAAATGAGTGCCAATGTGTCGTGTTTTGTGCGCCTATCCAGCAGCATGATGTCACACTGTGCCAAGTGTGGGCCAAGCAGAGTCCCGCCTCATCCGCGGATTAGTGACCGGATACGGGGAGCCCGCGCTTCGTCCGGCACGGCCGCCTGCTACTACTACTACCCACGGCCGACGCCGCAGAAGGATACCCGAAGAAGTGGTAGCGGCCTTCTCGGAAGCTGCCGCGCAACGGCCGCGTCCAACTTCCTCCTGCGAAGGGGCGAGTTCCCGCGGACGTACACACAAGCAGCGTCAACACTCACCCGAGAGCAGCTACACGATTTGGTGTACAGGCTAAACGAAGATGAAAGGGAATTGCTTATGAACACTCTGAAGCAGTTCGAGTCGAACAAAGTGAAGGCAGAGTTTGAAGGTGAAATTTAACACTTCGGCTCCACTCCTTTTTATTTCGATTATATTCGTTTTTCCGTTTCAAATTTCGATGTGCCTTCTACACACACTCACCCACACGGGCGTCTCTCGAACAGGGAGAAGGGATTCGGAATGGCAGAATCTTCCCGGCACGCTTGGGGGTTGACCGCAGCGGGTTCAAAAATAGAACCCCCCTCAGACCTTCGCGAGCAACTTGGTTCCGCGGCAGATGAGAAGAGAATGTAAACAAAGCTCACCTCTAATTGGCCGCCTGCAGCACGTAGCGGGCCACGAGCACGGCACGCTTTAGCATAACCGTAAAACAAGCACGGCCAACCAGCAACAAGTTCTGCCGTTCTGCACTCCCTTCTCCGCTGCCCCTCCCGGCATCCGGCATGGTGGTCCATTGCAGGCGTCGATTATGATTCATTCGTTTGCCGAGTAGCACCGCTCGGATAAGGTACTTCGCAGCGAAAAGTTAAATATTCATTAGAACACAATCCGTCATCTGCAGTCGGACCACCACCAGCCGGTCGAGTGATGTAATCCGACCGCCAACAGCGCCCACTCCGTCAACTTCTTTTCAAGTCTGTCAGCCACATCATTACCTCCAGCCATATAACACGGACCAACAGAACACGGCACCACAGCGGACACCAGTTATTCTTTACACCTGTACAGCAAAACCGACACTGACTTATCTAAACCCTTATCTGTAACAGTAATTGTCTCTGCGGGAGCTGCACGTATGTCTCCAATCAGAGTACGCTATCGTCGGACGTAGGACCTCTGTTATGTTCTATCTCTCTATCGCTCTCTATCAGCACCCTGTCGCCTATTCTCTCGTGTAAGCCATCAATGTGAACCTAATTTCGATGCTATCTTGGTAATCGTATTAAACGTTTGTGTTCTGCTTTCGATAGCTATAACTACCTTCGTTCCTTCGTTTATCTTTCTGCCATACGTACGTTTCCGCTGGCCTGATTCACTAAACGATGCTCCTCTATATGGCAAGAGTGAAAGCTTTGTTCGGTAGGTTACGCGATAAAAAATGTAATGTAAAAATAAAATACATTAGTAATTGCAAAAGCTCATTTACGGTTTAGTTGACACACAAATAGTTTGCAATTCTGGCGGCCCGTAATCGATTCCCCAGTCGTAACGGATGGGCACATCGTGATTGGTTGGAAAGCAATTTGCGTCCCAGGTGACGGTAACGATCTGCCGGTTCGAAATGGTTATCTTACAATCGATCCCTGTGCAATTACTACACCGAAGATTGGTTTGGCCGTTGAGTTCATCTCGAAGCTATCAATTTAAAAGCAAAGAGTTCCTCCATGCTCCCAACGCTGGTAGCAGCAAGATTTACTTTAATCGTGCAAAATTTCATTCACGACGACCTACGACCTGTCGGATCAGGGTTAGGAACGCGTTTAATCTTCACGCCCAAGGCGCTGCATCCGATGGTGCGACGACGTTGTGGTCTCGTTTGGCACATCATCAATGGAACGTGCTACGGTATTCATAGTCGGTCCCTCATACATCGTTAGGTGGTTAGGTCCCCGGGGTGTGGTAATGAAGTAACCACGATAATGACAGCGGAATGAGAAACGACTGTTACTATATTCAAAATCCTACCCCTACAACATAGGGCAGTTGGCAGCAACCGTTTGGCGAAGTAGATTCGGCCGCCCGGCAAAACTAAAACCTGTCCTGGGAGATGTAGATCCTACCGGTTCCTACTGCGCTGTACCGGAAGATTGGCTGCAGAAAAAGTTCGGTATGCTTTGTGTATGTTATTTTCTTTAGGCTTGTGTTTGTCTATTTTTATTTTTATTGCGTGCATAATGCTGGGAAAACTGGTTTCTGGTTGAGTGCTTCCGCTTTACTAACACAAAAACGGCTTCAGTATTTACGGATATGTCTCGTTTTGATTCTTTCCGATAGCTGTAGACAACCCAGTTGATAGCTTTCTGAAACAAACATAACAAACTTTTGAACTTTTGTGCTTAAACTAAAGTATTCTATCACTTAGAGCTCAACGCTGAGTTCACATTTTTCTACAGCATTGTAAATCTCTTGAATTTTTGAAAAATATTCAAACATTGTATCCCATTAGTTTCTCATTTTTTAAAGCCATTGCCATTGTTTACCATGCAAACGCATGGTATTGGTATTTACAATATGCTAACTCTACCAATAACACTGAAAATTAACCCGATAACCAAGTAGCTGGATGATATTTAGAATAGATCAATTGATGATCAATCATTGAGTTCTTAGTTTGTTGTATTATATATGTTATCATTTCATTTTAATTTTACGAGAATATATTAGATTATAAGACAGTTGTTGTTGAATTTCAAAAAGACGGGTAACATATGTAATCAATACGCTGCGCGTGGCACCGAACAGAAAATTCCACGTCAAATACCTTTCTCTGTATGTGCGCATGTTGGAAATGTGTAATTATGTTGGTGTATAAGGATAATTTTGCAATAACTGACCCACATAGGCACGCTACACCGACTCCGGGGCGCGCTACGCCGTTTCGCGAACGAAGGTGCCTCCGAATCGTACACCGTGAATAAATATTGATTTTTCCATGTATTGGCAGTAGTTACCTCATCATCATGGATTATCCTTGATGCGTTGAATTAAATTTACAGTGTTACTAATGCCGATTGATTTGGATGTTGAATAAATAATCGCTTAATTGCAAGCAACATGTTATGCCTGTGCTAAGCCCGTGTTTTGCAATGTCAAGTAATGCCACGAGCAAATCTACATTTGAATTCAAGTTTAGTTATTACTTCGTTCGATTTTTGTCACATTTTGCCAGTATATATTGTGTCCGTTAAAGTAATGATTATAATGCCAAAAACACTCAATATAATAATACTATTGTAGAACATCGTTTTTTTCTCCACAACTCAATTTATTTGCTTAAACTGATTGGTTTTATCGCGAAAAGGGGCACCTGAAGGCGTCAAGTTTTAATTGGATCCCGTGATAGTTTGGCAACGTTCGCTCCGAAACCTTCCAGCCTACAGCACATTCATTTTGGTCTGTCAGCCGTGGGCAAACGTTAAGCATCTCGCAGCGAACAGCTTCGCCGGAGCGATATAAATTAGATCACAGCATAATTTATGAAAATCACGCTTGGATGAAGGCACAATTTATCTTGTTGGTTTTAATTCACATCTCATTTTTCCCAGGAAGAAGCGGTTAGATTAACGCCAGAGTAGCCAGAACTTTGTACGGGGTATGCGCTCTTGTTCGTGGCTCGATCTGTTGTGGTCTTGTGTAGCTATCCTACGCCCACCTTATCCTCACCAATAATCCATTAATCATTTGTATAGAGTAACGTGGCTTTGGCAAATTTAGCTTCAAACGTAATTCTTGAATATAGCACAACATTCAAGCTATACCCATTTGTTGTTCTTCACTTAACACACATCTTCCGCTACATAACTCGCTTTGACATCGCAAAATTGCCCAATCCCGAAAGGCGCCGAAAGTGCAAGGACTAGCAAAGTAATTAGTTTTCCTCCGTAACTCTCGTGGATCGTGATAGAACGAGTTTTTTCTGCCTTTTTGTGGTCTGGTTTCTCGTTACTGTCGCACATCTGCTGGCGATTATCACGCGCTACGAAAAGGTTGTTTACGTAATGTGTAGTAATGTTAACCATCGCACGCCTAACGCCACGCTTTCCGAAAACAAAATTTGCTCAAGAAAATACCACAACTCGTTCCGATTTGTATCGTAAATAGTCTCATCCCTAAAAATAGCATAGTCTGATAACTGCAGCGTGTTAAAGCAGCATGGTTTTGGGCGTTCTCCGCGTGCGTACTAATTGAAAAACAACACATAAGTATGGCTCTCGCGCATGAACTTTTAATTTCAACATTGAATTATGCATGCGACAACCTATGTTAAACACAGTTTCAAACGCTTTTCCGCGCTCTTTCCTTTTCCATTCTTTTGTTTCATCTATTTTCGAGAAAATGGGAGTTTGTTGTTAATTGTATATAAATAATAGATGAGTGCATTCGTCCTGCAACTCAAGACAATTTGCATGCATGTGGTGGGTGGTGCACTGGAAAGGGCGGGTTTGAGCCTGGGGCTTGCTAAAATAATTTGTCATTACATTACCATCTATCTTCAGCTGAAACGGTCCCACCACCAGCAACACCGGCCCTCATGAAACGTAAGTATTCTCGTGCACTGGATGCACCACCACTCTGTTCCGTTTGCCTTAACTTAGCACGGTTTCTGTTACGATGGAGGCGCATGGTTCCTCATTCCTCGGTGGGTTTAATGGGTGCCTGGTTGTTTTGGGTAGCGTTTCGTGTGAATCAAACACTTCACCAGTACCAGCCAACGTTTAAGCTAAGTATTTGTTGTGACGCAATCATTCGCTAAATTCGTTTGCAAAAGGGTACGAATATTTTTTAAACACGATCCGGGATTAAAGCCACCTAAAGTGGCACAGAAATGGATTACGAAACGGTGCTCGTCGCATTTTTGAACGAACTCGACCGAGGGCCAGTATAATTGGACCGAAAGTCAGTCAAAACAGACGTCCGACGGCGTGCTGATGAATAGTATCTAATTGAATCACGTCTCCGTGCGCACGTCTGCTCGTGTTTTGAAAAGGAAAATCGTTTTATAAAATCATTCTCTCTAAAGAACACTGGGCCACAGGCACGGCGCTGCCACTCTAGCGTAATGAAAAGCTCCAAAAAGATGGAAATCGTTAAGCGCCTTTTGTTTGTCTTTGTTGCTGTGTTTTTTTCAAGCATTTTTACCGCCAGAAACAGGACCAGAATAGATGATGATTTGAAAATATACCTTATGAAATGTTCGGTCGCCCCTTGCTTTCCCGGCTTTCGCCGCCATGCAAAACTCCGTGTTCAGTTTCCATTTGCCAACCTGACAGTTCCGACCAATTGAAAGTCGGGTGTTCCTGCTGAGAACGCACCAGGATATATCTTTCTCGAGCAGCGACCGACGAACCACCGTTTCTCTCGAGAACGGAAGACTTTCTGTTGGTTTCGTTTATTTTTGCTTCTGTGCTATGTTTTCTGCCCCCAGTTCCCGGTATCTTAAAGCATGGCCTGGAAGTTAGCTACTCCGCAACCGGTAAGTGTGTGAACCAGAGCGTTGGACTTGAGAGGACCGCTGCATGTGGTGGAACATTCGCAGCCATGTGAAAGAATCGTCGTTTCGCTTGACGTGTTACCACCTTCCACCTGATGAATGCCTTCAACAGAGCGCACTGAAGAGGCCTTCCGCTCGTCGGTCGGGTGGTGCTGAAGATACTATGGTTTTGTGCGCTAACTAACTGCTCAGATGTTCGTCAAAAGACTTCTGATTTAAACAGCCGAATGCCATTCGGATGTCTGGCCAACCGTGGGGTTGATTAAGGTTAAACTCAGAAACTATTTTAACACCGCACGAGGGCAAGATGAAAGATAAAGATAATAAATTATGCAAACGCGATAACGAACCACAGCAACTGAGCCGTTGGGCGAAGCTTCAACACTCGTTTGCAATTTTGATGTTTGGCGGTAAAGCAAAAAAAAACTTTGCGAAACTTTAATGAATTCTGTCCTGTTCAATCAGAGAGTTTGCTTAAGGTGTAAGTAAAACTGCGAGCACACGGAGTATCTTTTCTGGTTTTTAAGGCAACCAACCATTTCGGTGTGTGCTGCTGTGTCATGCTTTGTCGCAAATTCTTCTTGTTGCGAAAGGTTCACACCGGTTGAGCATAATACCCAAATGTGCCTCGGTCGTGATGTGCGATAAAATCCCTTTTCCGAAGCAAAAAGAAAGAAGCGGACGCCGTGGACGCGGGTTTTTTGTCACCCGTTTTTGGGCCCAACGTCCTGTTGCTTTCTCGGAGAAGCACCGGAGAGCTGGCAGAGCACGGCTTAGCGCTTTTCGCTTGGCTTCGCCGCAGGGAAGGCAATTTCCGGTTTGGCAGAATGTTTAACTTTGTGTGCAGTAAATATTTTCCCAAACTTACCTGAACCAGCGCCTGGATTTGGCAACAACGTTCATAACGTTTCCCTGTGCTACCCGATGGCTTAATCAATGCTTTAAAAAGTCCTCCACGTTCGCATCGATTAGAAGAACCCTGGTTGGGTTTGCCTGGTCCGTGTAATTGGCAGTTTGTGGGACTAGGGCCAACTTTTCGGTCGGATCGTCTTCGGCTACGACGAAATCGGACAAGGCCATGAAATTAGCTAATTTTTGTTGTCCCTCGTTTAACGATAACAACTGGGATCCGTTATAATTTAGACATTCAGCCACCCTCCCGTCACAAGGTGGGCCTACAAGAGAGTCTGACGGATCGTTTAGAACCTTTAAAGTGTTCGCTTAAAGTTTTAATGACGCGCACATTAGAACTCCTGGCTGCGTACGATTTTCCGACTAGGAAAACACGTCCCATTTTCTAGTCCCAATACCAGCATGCAAATTCGCATTATTTGTTGTGGTAATTAGTATGTTGACATTTGGGACGTGTGTATTTTGAAAAATGACTGCCTTTTCGTGCCAGAAAACCCCGGTGGCGAATGGGGACAGTCAATTGAATCCCCGGTTTTGCGATACACACTAGCAGCAAACGTACGATGCTATGTTCGGAACTGAAAACGGTGTTCCATTAGGAAGAAGCCAACTACGGTTGTGAAGATGTGATAGACAAAACTGTCGCTAGCAATTCAAAACATCATGTTCCTCTCGGTTCTATGCGTTTCGGGTATCATCGATAAATGTTTAGAAGTATAAGATTAAAAATGAAACAAATCAGGATTGAACCTAAAGCTATGAAATTGAACCTACATGTTCCTTACCCTACAGTTGGATTGCTCAACGCTCTGCCTTTCATCGGGTTTGGATTTCTGGACAACTTCACCATGATCATCGCGGTAAGTTTCTCGGCGTTTTCATGACAACATTAATAGTGAAATTATTCCAACATTATCTGTTTCAATTTCTTGGACCCGTCACGCCTCATCCGAAATCCTTCGGCAATTCTTTGACATGCAAAATCGATTGGCCGAATTGATTATGCATCGCATCCGAATCCGTCTCGCTCGTGGGTCTTTTCGCTTTGCCAAATCTGCGACAAATTGTACCTACGCAGGGTGACTACATTGAGCATACGCTCGGATTATTTATGTGCATATCGACCATGGCAGCGGCCGCCCTGGGGAATACTATAAGCGACGTCATCGGTATCGGCTCGGCGTTCTACGTGGAGAAGCTTGCGGAGATGAGCGGCGTGAAGCCGCCGAAGCTGTCCCCGATTCAGCTGGAGATGAAATCTAGTCGGAGAGCGGCAAACTTGGTAAGCATCTGTGACGAAATCGATGGGATAAATGCATGATTTATGAGTTGTTAGCGGTGTATGGAAAGGCATTTCACCGGTTATCAATAGCCCATCACTCAGGGGAGGGCGCTTTGCATTCCGGCCGACCCCAATCAATTTGGCGCGCCAACTTTCTTTCACCCATGTGCGAGTCGCGTGTTCGGCACATTTATTGTGCTGATCTGCGAAAAAAAAATATATTCCTTTTGCCTTTTCTTGTGTGCTTTTTTGGACATTGTTTTGTTATATTCTAACACATTCTTATTCGCTTTTCTTCACCCCAACGAACGAACGAACGCGATAGGGTCGAGTGGTTGGCATTACGGTCGGATGTCTGTTGGGAATGTGTCCTTTATTATTCAAGAGCGATGATAAAGAAAAGGATAAGGACAAAGAGAAGAGCAAACCGAAGGCGCCGACAAAGGACAACCAACCGGGCGAAGACGTGGTGGTGGTTGTGGCAGAAAAATAAGGCACCTCTAGCCCAGCGAGCGAGAGAAAAGGAAGGAAATCCTGCGATTATCCCGTTCGGGGATTACCACGGCCGGTTGTGTGGTTTTGGGTCAATTTGGGATGGTCGATGTTGCTGCATACACACAAACGTACTACACTCTGTCCCACAGCAACGAGAACCGTAAATTGAATTAAGCGGTTCTGCTTCAGGAATGGTTAACATTTTACGTTGATTGAGTGAGAGCGACCGAGTTTCCTTGCTTCTACAGCATTCCCGGTGCCGGCAGTGTCGGGAGGACGAAAATCTACTCTAGCGTTACAAGACACCAACTGTTGCATTAGTTTCGTTCGATTGTGTAAATATTGTCTGTGTCTGGTTGGTTTTCGATTTCATCGCGAAAGCACTAACCGAGCCATGAAGTAAACAATAGGGACCTTCTACGGGTTCGGCCAGCGGTCTGTTGTCTCATCGCTTCCGGCAACACTAGAGCGATTCATTAACGAGGGGCGCTCATTAGCTATTGACTAGCCAATTTATAGGTGATGTTAGATATTTATACTTCTGCTAACGCTGTTAAACTTTTGAAATACAATTTAGTGCGTCACAGTTTAAAACAATATGTTACAACCGCATAGCTCGACTTCGCCGCTACCCTACGGCATGCTTTGCAGTCTTTTCTAACCACACTAGAAGTTCGTTAATGAAAGGTGTTTGAGTTTTTTCGCATAATAAATTGTTAATGACTCTTAGAATCGTTACCCTACATCGGAGAGACTAGTAAAACTAGTCGATTTATCTAATCTACTCTTAACGCAAATTAATCTATAGATATACTCCAAAGGCATTCCTTAATGCGAATGTGTAGCATAGCTTTTATGCCGAGTTTGGTTCAAGATGAGACGATGCTGTCTGAGGTTCAAGTAAAAAGTAACGATGAAATCAAACAGGGCAAGTCCATAGCTCTCTTTCGCGCTGGTTTACCAAAGTTTCCCAATATTGCAATACATTAACCGAAACAATTTCAAATCTACAGCCAACCGTAGCGAGAAACTTTCAATGGAAAGCAAAATATTTCGAATTATACTTAATCATATATTACAATGCGGAAAATGGTTGCAATCGGGTCCATGAAAGAAAGAATAATGCAGGAATAGTTTAGTCGATTAGAAATAGTAGATATCGTTGGAAATAGCTTTCTGGAAATCAGAGACCAATTTGTCATATATTCGATAGACTTAAAAGGGAAACCTCATGTACGTCAAAATAATAATCTAGCATCGTTCTCATTGTTTGCCGAACTTCGATGAGCAAAAGAAACCAATTTTATTGGACGCGTGTGCGAATGTTGCGATTTTCATACCGGTCGTTCAACGTGTGGAGATCCTAACAGGATTCGAACTCCTGTTCCGTTGAACACTGCTAGGAGTATGTAGAAAATATTGGAAACACTTCTCAGTAGATCTTAATTCCAAAATTATGACACACAATACGCGCGCGAAGACCATGAAGCCCGAACGCTTTAGAAGTAGCTCCCATTGTCTTTCTAGTGAAAATTGATGGCTCTGAACAAAATTCTTCCACGCACTAAGCTCCAAACACGTCCCGTTAACGACGGGCTCGTGCAAATCCCTCCATTTTAAGCACAATAATATTCTAAACTAAACGCTCTATTACTTATACCCACCCTGGCCTTACGTACTGCTACGGAATGTGAAGAGATTTGAAAAATGAAGCCGAAACGGATCGTCTAAGGCGTGAACTATTTTTCTACAACTGGCAGCGCAGTAATGTGTAGTAGTACCAATAGCTTCCCGTTTAGAATACTCGGCACAGTATCTGACACTGTCAATTGACTAGCTCCCAAATACCCCAAATCCTACATCGTCTTTCATACCTGTACGCGGTGTCCATCACGTGAGAATAGATACGAATTAATAGTGTAAAATGATATATTAAAACAGCATAATGCGAGCGATCGATTAGCAAACGAACGAAAATACCAATCGAATACCAATCATGGCGGAAACTTTCAACTTCAAGTGTAGTAATAATAGAGTAATTTGAGGGTAACAACAACTTGTACTTGAATATAGATGACGAAAAATTTAAACGACGTTATATAATTATGCAAATGCTGTAACATGCTTCTTCCAGTTTTACTAGTGGCAAAAACGACAAGATAATATGCAATAACAAAACGAATACTCAAACCGCAAAGAGACACAAAACGAATGAAATAGTCAAGGAAATATTTACATTATGTGTTCAAGAAGAGGGTTTACAAAACGCCTTCGAGTTTTAAAACGGCCATATCCCCACGCGCCCGACGGCGATAACCAATCAAAACGGAGCTTCAGTTATCATCCAGAAAGACTTTGATCAGCAGCAGCAGCAATACTGATAAATAGTATTCATGCCAATAAAATAAAAATTCACTATCTTACCAGATTATGTCTTTTACTTCGTACCGACGCCAACAATAGTCTGTTTTTTTAGTTACTATTTCGTCGATTTTTACGAAACCCGTTGTTTCCGTTCTTCCTCGCGAAATAAAACACGAAATGGCGTTCCATGATATTCGATTAAACAGTTTATTTTGCCAAGAACGTTGCCATTCGTTGCGTGGGAACGAAAGCGAGAAACTGATTAGTTTCAACAAACAATAAAATTATTAAATAAACTGGAAATATCCAAAAACGGAAAGGTACAGTTTGATTTCATAAACGGATTGCTTAAAGATTATAAAAAATCCAAAATTTCTACTCATGCTGTTATTCAAGTTTCTCTAAACGAAACACTTTCAGAATGTTAGTAATACGCTAGCTACTGCCGATGCTGGTTCTGTGAATGCTACAAAAATTTCAAAAAAGAACTGAACATATCGTAGGTTTGCCTGTAGTGCTTATACATGCCGCCGGCCGTTTCGTGATCCCCGCTGTCCGGACACCATGGACCTTTGTCGAGCATAAGTGGAATGAAATGGTCGTACGAACAATTTTGAGATCCTTGATCGGTTCGTTCGGCGTAGACATCGGATTCTGCGACCGCATTCTCTGGACGCCGCTGGTGTTCTTCATCAGGATGAAGAAAGTCAATTTGTGACACGACCGTGTTACTTCCGGTGGAATCACAAATAAAGCGGATATGGGGGTAGCGATACGGGATGTACGAATCGGCTCGCCATTTGTTTGTACCATGCCATTTTTCGTTGAGCTGCTCCCGGCGGGGTCCCGAAGAAAGAGCATTCTCGCAGTCTTTTAGTGTTTCGTTCATCGCTAGCAGTTGCGACGCGGTTATGGGTCCATCCAAGATGCAGTCTTCGAGTGTGTCTGTTTCACTGGGTAAACCGGCCCCGTCTGCCAAGTCTTCCGCCAGCCCGCTTTGATGAGAGCTGTTGGATATCTTGCTAGTGCCGGAAAGCTGCACTCGGCCAATGCTTGTCGATCCTCGATAGAGCAGGTTTCCAGGTAGTTGAAGATTGCTAGCTAACAGGAAGGCTCCCGCAATGGTCATCACGCTAGCCGTGTAGCTTAGAGCCATTACGGTGGTGTAGTGGATCAATTGCTTTGCCATGGCGAACGAGGGAAGGAAATTGATCAGTTCTGTGTACGTCAACCAGCCGCGCGTTAAACCTTGCCGTTTGGCTAGAACTTTCTCTACCGATTTCAGTTTGGCGAAGAAATCATGCTTCGATACGTACGCCTTCCAGTTCTGCGAAGAAAAACGAAAACATTAATATTCATCCAAAATCGATAAGTTCGCACCACGCTTACCATAGCGTCTAAGAATTCCAGCTCCAATGATTTCATTTGTTCGCGGGTCATACTTCCCGACTCTGCCCAGGCACTTAAATAAATGTCCTCGTCGTAGCCACAATAAAATTTTGTGGACACCATCTGTAATTTGTAATCGAACAAACAAAAAAAATGTATTTTTGTTATTCAGCTCGACGAACGCTCGTGAACGACAATTTGCTCGGTGAAGCGCAACAGAAAGTAGAAAGGAAAACAACAAACACAACCAAGATTGGCGTTTACCCGTGGAAGATCTTATCGCGCCGCGGAAACCGTTCACTTACCATCGACACTATAAATAATTCGGATGGCGTTACACGTCGAACAAAGGTCGGATCGGTGGCGTTCAAACGATCAAGATAGATCATCGCCAAGATGAGGGAACACGGCGTCACGGTAAGTTTGCCGACGGTCGCAAAGTTCAACCGACTGAGTGAGTGGCCTCGATGAGTTTCGGAGAACACATCCGCGGCGTAATCAGCCAGTGGCCGGCTGATTTTGGTGCACCGCACCTTAGCAGAGCCATAGTACAGTGTTTTCTTGATGCGATCAAGAAACTCTTCGTGATCAATCACCTACACGGAGTACGGGGCAAAACAAGAGACGACCATATTTAGATTACACGCAGCACGCCCATGGCACACGGAGACTTCTTACCTGACTGCCGTCGGTGATGTTTGGACGTTCAAATTCGATCATCATTAATTTGTTTCAATCATGCGTACACCATTGAAACACATTAAAGACAATCGCAATTCGGATTCGTGCTTACTTGCCCACAATAAATATGTTTTGGGGTTTTCACGACAAAAGTTTTTGACGTTGTTGCCTTCCAAAGGAAGTGGCTCCCGTACGCAGCCTGAAAATGACATTTCCCGCGTACTGATTTGTGAGGGGTAGGAAGGAGATAATTTTTTATTTTTAGTTATTTAAATATTTAAAATACTTTAAAATAGAAGGTTATTTTTACGGGAATACAAAACGAACGTAATGTAATTCCTTGAATTAGTACTAGTCGAAGGAGCGTCGTTTGCTCGACCGTCTGCTAGCCTGCTCGAATTCGAGTTCGCGGACTATTACAAAAAATGACCGTTACTGGTGAGGTCGCTATATTTATCATACTTGAAGCACATATTCAAAACACAATAATAATCAACAATTTCATCAATAAAAAAAATAAACAAAACCATTGAAAAAAGTTTGTATGGAAAAATGAGTTAGTACGGGTTGTCTTTTCTTAGTCTTTGTCTTTTGACCCGGTCTTTTATTTTGGAGTTGTCTTTTCTTAGTCTAGATTCCAACTGCTCGAATGACGATTTATGCGTGTGTGTGTATGTCAACTTGTCAACTGCAGCTGATTACGAAATTTTGTTTACGGTGTTTATTTGTTATCCTGTTCAAAAAGTAATCATGCTCAAAATAAAGTCTCTTGTTTCCATCTCGTCCAATGTGGTAAGTAAAACAATGGTCTGGTCATACAATTGGTTGATCCTCGCGTCCTGGTTCATGCCGTGTTTCGTTCCGTATTTGTAGCGCAAATTGCACACGAGTAAGAAAACATTCCTCAACCTTGTGCCAATCGTCGTGGAGCAGACTGGTCGTGGAGAACGGGCTTACGATATTTTCTCCCGGCTGCTGAAAGAACGCATCATTTGCCTAATGGGCCCGATTCATGACGATCTGAGCTCACTGATTGTGGCGCAGCTACTGTTTCTGCAGTCAGAAAACGGAACCAAACCGATTCACATGTACATCAACTCCCCGGGCGGAAGTGTTACGGCTGGGCTGGCCATTTACGACACGATGCAATACGTAAAACCACCGGTAGCGACGTGGTGTGTCGGTCAAGCGTGCTCGATGGGATCGCTGCTTCTGGCTGCCGGTGCTCCAGGGATGCGCCATTCGTTACCAAATGCGCGCATCATGATACATCAACCGTCCGGTGGAGCACAGGGGCAAGCGACTGACATACAGATTCAGGCGGCGGAAATACAAAAATTGAAGAAACAGTTGACTGAAATCTACGGCAAACATACGAAAACGTCAATGGACGTACTGTACTCAAAAATGGAGCGCGACACATTCCTCAGTCCGGAAGAGGCACAGACGATCGGCATCATAGATACTGTGTTAGAACACCCGCCGTCGTCCACTGAAGGAACAGCGTAACTAATTGTCTATGGTGCACCGTACATACAAACAACGCTGAGGCCAGCAAACGGGTGTGGCGTTAAAAAACCTGAATCGAAAAATAAATAAATGTAAAGTTTAAAAAAATTCGGTATTCAATTCTTGAAAGAACTTACAGCAGAAGCAAAATTACAATAACCGGAACGACCTCAACGACCGCTACATGTGTGTACTGAAGCACCGAAAATGATCGGACTAGTTCCGTTATTAATGAGCAACATAACATTTTAATTAATCGACATGGCAAATGGACTACCCATAAAGTCTGATTTCGTAGGAAAAAACAGAACTAATGCGCACTGAAATTTGATTCGATGCCATCATTTAGATAAGATCTCTTTGGTCTGAATGCCCGGTAATTAAACGATATAGCGACCGCCGAAATGAATACCCCAGTTAGGCTGAAACGGCATTTAGTCAAACAAGTGGCCTTAACGAATCATCATGTCACCTTCATATTTGTGGTCTAGTTTGGCAATTTTGGTGATTGTAAATTGCGTACCAGCTAATAGCGTCGTAAGGGTAAGTATTAGTAGACACGGCTTCTGGTGCGAACCGATGCCTGATTCGACTTGATGTCTTTCAGCGCAATAAGGAACTGGTGGTCGAGAAGGCAAAAACTTGTATAACAAACAAAACGGAATCGTTTATGCTTAAATTTCCGGCCCCGCTTAACTTCACCTCCATCAACAACATTGTACGCTTTTATGGCAATTTTACCATCACCGAAGAAATTCGTTCCCCGCTGGAGGTAATGTTTGGTTGGTGGAAAGTGGTGTCGGTTTCGGTAAATGTTACGCGTTCCGTTTAACCCGACAGGTCACCTTAATCGCGTACCGGTGTACGACAAATTTGCAGAACTGCCAAAAGTATAATGCGCTTCAAATTACCAAGATTTGCTCCTTCCTGGCCGACACCAACTCCTTTTGGTCGCCGTTTGTACAGAGCGTGCAGCCCAGACTCAGATGCCCCATACAGCCCGTAAGTAGGACCCAGCTGATACCCCAGAGACCAACGATACTGACACTGGCACCGTTCTTCATTGCAGAACACGTACTTTTTCAAAGACTCCACGTTTGATTTAAGCTTTTTCACGAGCTTCCCGTTGGAAGGGTACACTTGGCAGACAACGATGAAGCTTCTCTCTACAGGCTACACACCCAAAAGGGAGGTGTTTTGTTTCGCGTGTCAAGCCACTCTGATACGAGGCCGCCGATCATAGGGCAGACACAAGCGCTAAAAGGCTCTCTACGGGTTATTCAAAATCGAGGGCTTGGTTGGGTTGCAAAGGTATTACTTTAGTGAAACAGGTCCTGAGAAATATTTTAGTAAAATAAATTTTAAAATACCTATCCTGCATTCGATGTTTCAGTCGCAAGACCGATGGAGTGCCTCCGTGTCTAATTACGGGCAACATTTCTTCCACCAACAAACTGCAAGGACTGCAAGGCGAATGGAATGCAGTGCAGGGCGGGTGCATGAGAACCACAGCAGAACCAAAACCGAACCGAAACGGAGAAAAAATCCTGCCCTCTTTGAATATTCATCAAGAGAAAGGTTACAGTTTTTCCAGCCAGGTATTTTGGCCATTTTACTGTTATGCTAAAGGTAGCTGAACCCTGCGACCGAAAGCGTGCGTGACAGGCGTGCCCAATGTCGGCCGATCCTGTCGTGCGCGGTTTGGGAGCGCTTTTCCTAAAACGCTTACCGGTTTCGCAGCAGCAGAGGAAAAAAGGCCCGTGCCCGTGCCTTGCAACCCGCTGGCATTAAGTATTCCACACACCGAGAGGCGATCCTCCGAGGCGAGGACCCGTGCAGTGTCCGGCCGGCCGTGGACAAAAAACTTGAAATGTGTTAATGAGCTTTTCATCCAATAATAATGATGGCTTTTCCCACAGATCATTCAACGGAAATTTCGGGCGCGTTCCGCACGCCTGCGGAAGGCGGCGGCGGCCGGTCCAGTCCGGGGTCTTTTTCGGGTTGACCAAATGTTTGCTGGCTTGTTTCTCGGACGCCCTGTGTTTGGTGGTCGCCGGCCGCTGGGGAAGGTAAAACGGGGGAGGGGAAGAGCAGTTCGGCCGGCGTCCGGTTCGGGGGTCACGTACCTCGTCCACCGAACCGAGCGGTCTGGCTTCCCCGTCGGGACGCGCGAGGCTTGTCGTACACTTGTTCCGTCTGTAGTCTGTATAAGGATGTGTAGAGCAGCAGCGTCCACAGGTCGGCCAACTTGTCGACGAAATTGGCCATTTCAGAGGGGAGGGAGGGAGACGATTGAGATCATCGGGCCATCGGCGTTCCCGGGTGCCCCGGTGTTTAGGGACTCAGGGCCTCGTTCGTAATTAAACGCGGTACATTTATTTATTTTAGCGAAATGACACAAACTGCGGTGTGGCAGGGTGTGGCGGTGTAATTTGTCCCCACCGCCTGCCTCCGTCGCGTTCTCTTCCGTCGCCCCGCTATGCTGCGCACTTTGTGGTCACTGCGCACTCTGCGGAGACATTGCTGCGTGCAGGGGCGCAAGCTTCAAACCGCAGGCTTCGACCGACCGGCTGGCCGGCTGGCTGGCTGGCTGGCATGCTGGGCAAAAGAAAACGAACCGAAAATGTAAGGAATAAAAATTAAAATTTTAAATTACGAGAAAGACTTTTTTCGTCAAACGCTTGTTTCTCGGTAAAGAAGGAAATTCCTGCGCTCACGTCCCGACGTCAGCGTGTGTACCAGCGACGGACGCACACACCGCCACACCGCACGCGTTGCCGGGGCATGCGTTTGCATTGCACAGGCCCCGCTGGTGACGGTCCCGCAGCATATAATAGCGGCCGGTCGAGGGGCTGGACTGGACGAAGGTGGTGCGGGCCGGGGACCCCGCATAAAAGCTATGAGACGCGAGAAAATAGAGAGTGCGTGTGTGTGCGCGCGACTTGTGTGTCGGAACCGAAAGGGGGGTGAAAAAAGGCGAACAAAACGAACGGGGCTTATAAGGTCTTGATGATGTGCCATCGCCGGATGCTGCCAAAAAGTGCATTTGATTGGAGCGGTCCTGGGGACGGGAAGACGGAAGGATGGAAGGATGCCCCTGACGGTGCGGCGGTACGATATAGAGCCGAGAAAATTACCGAAAAGTGCACGCGAAAAGAATTTTACTGCTTTACTTTGTTCGTCATGATTTCACGCAAAAAAAGGGCCCCGAAAAGCGGAAACGTTTGCGAATTTTCACCGCACATTGGTTAGCAAAAATATGATGTGTCAACCCTAATGCCGTGCTATTATCGATGTAAAAAGGGAAACTTTTTCTTTCGTATATCATCAATCAAATGGACCTCAAAACAATCACTGAATAAGAAAGCTTTATTGGGTATCATTTTTCGGAATGCAAGTCACGAAGAATCAATTATCTTAAATGTAGTTGAACGTAAAAGAAATAACATAATACGCACCACAGAGTAGTAAAAACAGTAAAGTAAACAGCACAATAATCAAGTGCCGCTTCATACGACTCGCCAAATATTCAAGTCGCTCTTTTAGTTAAAAACAATATGGCTATCTTATTCCATTATTTTCTTAAAAATCAAGTTTAACTATTATACGTTCCCTCTTCTATCGCACAGGGGCCGGTTTATCATCCACAATGCAGGAGGCTTTATAGACGAATGCATAAAACTGGCAACGAAAGCATCGGAGGCATTCGCATCAGACGATTGCAATTAAAGGAGCCAAGTGTAGTGTATTTACAGTGAGTATTTCTAGAAGCACTTTAGAATGACAATCGTCGGCACTTTTAACTGCTTCAGGTGGATTTATGTGCCCTTTTTGCGCTCTCTTTCTCACATACTTTGGCTCACGCAGCCCAGTGGGTCACTTACTGGTCACTGGTCCGGGACTGCTTTGATTGAATTTTATTGCACTGCTGGGATGCAAAAATGAGCTGAGGCCGATCCCTCGGTTCGATGTCTTTGTTTCTGCGTAATGATGCTACACCATTAAAGTGAACGATCGCTTCTTGGTGCTAGAACGTTTATGCTGTACCGTAGAGCTGCAGGGCCGAGGCAAGCAATTAATCAACCTTACTGATTCGATGTGAGCCGTAGTGGTTTTTAACGACCGGCTTCCGATACTGATTCGCGACTGCCATTGATACGTGCAAGCGGCAACCGAACCAGATTTGCACTGCCCGATGCAGCTTCGGATGCCGTTCGTCTGATTAGTTCGGCGATTACCGCAGGACGATAAGATGCAACAAATCTTCACGCACGTAGCTTGCTGATAGCCGGAACTCGCTGTACTGCTGTTGTTGGTGATGTACAGTGCGATTGGCGCGACGGGCTTATAAGCCGGGCAGGGCGTCCCCGGAACCGCAGCAGTATCGCGTGCGTGTGTGCAGGAGCAAGCTGACCCAGCATCACCATGGATCCCGCCGAGGCTAAGGAAGCACGCACCGAGAAAATTGTGTACCACCTCGAGACGATTTTCACCACCATCAACCACATGCTGATTGCGTATGTAACGATCTACCTGTCGTACTATTCGTACACTCGCGGCTTCGGCAACTTGTTCACATGGCACGTGTTCCTGTGCTCCGTCGGGGTAAGCCAGCTTGCTGATCCCTTCTCCCAAGATTCGTCGGGGCACCAATCGTAATGAGTCGTTGTGCTTTCGCGTTGCAGTACCAGTTCTTCATGGCCGAATCCTTCCTGACGCTGCTGTCCTCGAACTCGTGGACGGATCGGTACTCGATCGTTACGAAACGGCGCCTCCACTGGATCCTGCAGGTGGTGGGCTGTGCTGCAATCTTCGCCGGGACGATCATCGAAATCAAAATCAAGGAAGACGCCGGTCGATCACACTTTAAATCCGACCATGCCATAACCGGTAAGCATCGGGGCAGGCTCGTGTTCTTCGGAGGCTCGGGGCTTCACCTCCCACCGATCACTGATACCCCGGTATCTCACCCGTGCCGCAGGTCTCGTATCGATGATCTTTATCGTGCTGTCCTTCCTGAACGGCGTCGCCGCACTGTACACGACCAAGATTAAGCACATTATCAAGCCGGTCTACGTGAAGATGTGCCATTACCTGACGGGCATTGTCGCCTTCGTTATCGGTAAGTAATGGGCGGCCCGGGATGGGCCAGTATAGCCGGGAGCTCACCCGTTTACACGCACCCGCAGGTATGACGTCACTGGCGTTGGAATACTCACCCCGAATGATATCGCAGAAGCACATGGACATGCTAATCGCTTTTACGTCCATTACGACCGCCTTCACGCTGCTCGGTGTCTGCAAAACCATGTTCAATCAGTTCCGAGCGATGTGTAAATAAAATACCAGCGTCTTGTTGGTTGCCTTGTATTTAAAAAAAAAAACATTTATTTCTCACGCTGTTCGTGCCGTTCTTAACAAAGTACATAACGGGGTGGGGCCGATTGTTGGGTGCGTGCGTGCGCGCGCCGAAGATCAGATCCCGACCCGGACACAGGTTGCCGGACGCGTGTGTCCCAACGATGTTACGATGTTACGATGTTGTTGTGGGGAGAGCAAATGTCGATGTCGATGAGTTAGGACAGATTGTAATCGCTCTAGGTCGCTAAGTGTTAGGATGTTACGGGGACACCACCCGGGTCAGCAATCAGAAGGCCGGGTGCGCCGCAGGCGCGTTTTGATGTGTGTTTTGTATTTTTAGTTCGGTGTTAGACGTTATCGTGTGTTACGCGTTACATCGATGTGCCGATCGCTTGATTGTTTTGTTTTTGTTTTTGTGTTTTCGTTTTAAAAATATTCTATTAAATTTAGTTAAACATAAGAATCACATTTTCTTCGTTTTTTTTCTTTCTCTCTCTTTTTCTCGCTCTCTCTGACGCTCTCTCTCGCTGTCTCTCTTTCGCTCACTTCTCGGATCGCGTTAGTGGGTAAAAATCGACTTACATTCAATTAACATTAAAATTTGGCCAAAAAGTTTTTGTTTTGTTGCATCGCTTTTGCTTTTCGAGTTTCGTTAAAATTTATAAAAAAAATTTCTTTACCTACGCGCTAGTCAACGTTTAGTTGTAAATAAAACCGTCTTTCAATAAATAGCATCATGACGAAACTAAACAAACAAACAAAAAAAAAGGGTAATAGTAATAAATTTTGCCTTTGCAGTTTTTTTACCTAATGTTTTTGAATTTAAAAATCACATTTTTCGCTATTTTTCGCCTCAACCTCAACTTCCAAGCATCGTAATCCTTTGCGCGCAGCGCGTGCTCCTCCTCCGTTGCGCGGGACACATCGTGAGGGCGGTACGGGGGGGACAAAGAATAATCATAGGCCATGTGCGGTGCAAAACAGTAACGAAAGCAGCAGATATTATGTGGGGCAAACGCGGGGGGTTGTTCTGGCTTCTGACGTATGACAAGTGAATCCGGACACCGGGCCGCGGTGTCGGTCCAGGGTGAATGTCGCGCGGTCCGCGGTTATGTACAAAGGTACAAAAAAGGCAACTGTATGCCTCAGCTTGACAAAAACTTTACTAAATGTTGCTCTCAAAGTGGGCAGCGCAATGTTTGTGGAAACATATCTAGAGAAAAGTGGTGCTTATGGTACCACAACTGGCATTAAAGTTATGCAGCAGCTAATTAGCTTAAAATAAAGCATTAAAATTATGCTTCATACGGGGTTGTGCGGGCTTGTGTTTCATGCTGCAGGCACTGCGATACTCGCAGATAAATGTAATCGGTAGAGAAACTGCTGTGAAGCAACAACAAATTACATTTCCACAAGCATTAAAGTGGCGTAGCGCAAACATTATTTGCGTCTGATTTGTGTGTTTCGCGTTTCCTTCGGTGCTGTGTATTATTTGTGTTTGTTTGTTTCGTGCGGAACCAAAGACCAAGCTGCACCACGGACGACCCGCCTCCTGGACGTGTAGGCGTAATAATAATAGTTATAAAAATAAACAAATGCCTAACAAAAAGTATCATCATAATAATAAGTTGTGTTTGCAGTGTTAATGCGACGGCGGCCGACGGCTGAAGGGGCCGAACACGTGTGCGGCGGCGGCGGCGGTGGCGAAAGTGGCGGCGCGCCCCGTTCAACTGTTGATATTGCTGCCACCGGTGAGCTGGTTGTGTGCCATCTGGAGGATGTCCTTCTTCTCCTTCGGGAACCGCAGCTCCCGCCCCGCCAAACGGGCAGTCTCGAGTTCTCTCTCGGCGATGGCCAGCTCCCGGCTGAGCAGGCCCGGGTTCTCGTGCTCCCGCTCGATCCAGTCGAGGGCCATCTGCTGACGCATCTCGTCGTCCAGAGATCGGTTGGAGTAGTGCGCGACCACCTCCTGGCGCGAGCACTGCCGCTCGCGCATCGCCTTCAGAGACCCGTTCCAGTGCAGCAGCTGAAACACGGTCATCAGCTCCTGGAACTCCAGCATGGTGCGGCCCTTGTTCGTTTCCAGCATAAATCTGTGGACAACGAAACCCAGCGGCGGTGAGATTACGATGCGCGCTCGTCGCGTTTCTCACTATGCTGCCCACAAAACACTCACCTAAACGCCCCTATCCCGGTGTCGGGGCCGTCGTCTTCCTGGTTCTGGTCGCCCTTGAACGACGCCCGGGCCTCGGTGACGGCTTTCTCGATAAAATCATCACTGATGCGACGGGACGGATGTTCGTTGAATACCGAATTCATTAAAGCTATCTTCGCGGAGCTTCGTCGAGCTTCTGCTTTCGTGGGACAATTCTGTTTTTTTTTTGGGGGGGATCGGTAGTTGTGGATTAGTAATGCGATGTGGTCCGGTCATCTCCACGGCGGAATCCGTACCTGAAAGCTACCGAAACAGCTGCCACCGGGCAGCGTCACGTAGCACACGTACGGCTGGCTGGTCGATGGGATGGACTCGTATATCACTAGCGCACCATTCTTCAGGTCGGCCCCACGTGCTGCCTTCATTTGCCAGAACTCCTGCAGCGCCTCGACGACGTTCACTGAAAGCAGACATCAGAAAGGACGCGTGTTAAAATTCACAGAACAATTACGTTGGGGAAAATTTAAGAAAAAAGAGGCTTTATTCGGTTTCGGCAACGTCGGCTTCATCGGCTCCGCTTACCACCGTAGTCTCCGTCGTCGTAGAGCGCGGGAATGTGGGGAATGGACCAGATCGGTTCTTCCGGATAGACCATCATCCTGAGCGAATGGTTCGAATTGCGCGACCGAAAACAAAAACACCGTCCGACCGTTGGAGTTGGAACACCGGACACAGGCAAAACGGATGTCGAGTTCACACCGTCAAGAACCCTCCCCCCGCAACGGGTTTATGGTCGGTCCACTGTACGGGCTTCAGGCGTCAGTCTCGCTGGATCCCTCTGGAATCTAGGCGCGTTTGCCTCGATGGCGCTGCGGACTGTCTTTTGCTACCCCGTCTTTTGCTTCAGAAGATGAACTTCTTCCGGGCTCAACATCACACACCCTCGGCCTCTCTTTTAAGCGTTTATATCCTTCCGACTCGACCTCGGTCGCGGTCGGTTTCTTTCACACACAAAGCAAGCACTTCAGTCAGTAAGGGTTCAGGGCGCACCACAACCTGGCGCACTTTGCCTTCGTCGAGCGGTAATTGATGAGCCGATTACTCCCGAGTGGTTGATTAGTACGACGGATTTGCATCGGTTCTAGGGCCCCGGAAGCGCGCACAACACACACACAGGATGGTCTGAGAGTGGGACTGTATGAGAAAATGGAATTATTAGCGCCCGAACCCGCTGGCCGAGGGTGATTCTTCTATTTCCATTCCGCTTCCATCCCTCATTCGAGCCCCGGGAGAGCCTGAGAGTTAAGTGTTTTCTCAGGAGGAAAACGAGGATTATCGGATCGGATCGTTGAGTGGTGCCTAATTATGTTACGAAATGGCCGGTCACAGTACGGCACCCGGGCGAGCTTCCGTGGGGTTTACTGGTCTCTGCGTCCGGTCTGTACGGCCCAGAACAAACATATTGATAAATCAACCCCAGCCGAGGCCAGGCTTCAATCAGGAGCGGCTCGTAAAACGGCGGTAGTTTCCCGGGAAACGGAATACTTCGCCATCGCTGTCCGCGTTACGGTTCGCCGTGCGCTCGACTAGAAATCTGATTCGAATTGATTTTACTAGTTCTCCGTTGGCTCGCGCTCCGTTGAAACATAAAATGAGCCAATCGAATGGTCGCCGAATGCCGGTGGTGCTGGCCGCCGCTCTGGAAAGTAGAAACGACGAGCAGCTCGCCAGAATCGTAGCTCAAATGTACCGATAAAAACGGTTCAATCAAGGCCTGGCATATTTTATTGCTTTCGAAGTTTTATTTGCTCTCGCGCGCCCGACCGGTGGCAGGTCCCGGGCAGGCAGGGGGAGTCCCGTCGGCGTCGGGTTCCTGCCGGCCGTGGCCGTCGGGGAGTTGGCAGCGCGAAGCGGAAGGAGACGGAGAAGATCGCGCGAAAGGCGAAAGGCAAAACAGGGACAAGATGAATATTAATTTCCTTTAAAGTCGTAACAACTCCGCCTGATGAAGTCAGTACGTCCGCCGAGAGCGAGCGCGCGCGCGCGCTCCCGCGTCCCGCGGAACGGGAAGCCCCGGGTGGAAAGCAAAAGCAGACGCGACCTTAAAAGAGAAAGGAAGCGCGCAACGTAGGCGAACGACGGAGGCCCGGGAAATAAAAACATTAGAGGTAATTATTATTGTTTAATCAAGCGGGGCGATACGTGGTTCGTTTGAGGACACAAGTTGATCGATCTTTTCGGCCCGGGACTACGGTGCCGCACCGGACCCAAACGGGACCAACGGGGATTGGGTATTGAGGTTATCTGGTGCGGCCTGGATCCCGCGCGTTAGAAGCGCGATTTGGCCGCCAAAACAAGCGACGAACCGCGAGTTCCATTTAGTGCACCACTCCAGCCAATATCCTGGTAGTCGAATCCCCCGGTGGGGGACACAAAGAGTAGAAAAGTTGCACTACGCAACTGCAGAGACCACAACCACCGTTCCGGTCGGCCGTGCGGTCAACTAATTGAATTATATATATCAGCGGGTATTTACATAAATTAAATTCGCAAGAAAGAAATCTTCGCCACACCACCGTCCCGGCGGTGGTGTGTGGCGGAGCTGGTGGGGCGGCCCAGGGGGACCCAGTATTTTCTATCTTCACTGCTTTCATATTTTCCGTTCGCAGAGTTCGCGTTCTTTCACCACCATCACCATCGTGTCGTCCACCTCGCTCGCTCTCTGTCCACCGCGCAACGCACACCGCTTTATGGCCGCTTCCTGTCTCCCTCGTTCCATCTGGCACAATGTACTAGTTTCTTCTTCTTCCTCCACCTTGTCGCTGCGCGAGCGCTGCTCCTTGCGCTCCCCACCAGCCCACCGCTAGCCTGCCAGCCAGCCGGCCAGCCAGCCCTGCCAGCGGCATCTTTCGCAAGTCTTCGCGAAAGGGGCCGTTAAAATGGAACGGTTAAAATGTGAATCAGCCACAGCGCGCGCAACGGCTGCCTGCCCTCTGCCTGCCCGTCCCTCCTCCCCCCACGGGCGGCCAGACACACAGAACCGCGAGCGCTGCGGATGCTGCGCCCGAAACAACGGTCGGTCGGGTCGGTTCGCAGGGCGCAGGCCGATCCGGTCCTGCGGCTGTGTGTGTGTGTGCATGTGGGCGTGCGTTTCGCGATCGCGCATATGCCCGGCTCGCAGACCCCCCCGCGGCCCCGGGACCCCGGGGCCCGGGGCCAGCCCATGGCCACAACCGAGGCGCACGCCGACCGATCGCGTGTCCCGCTTCGTTGGTGTTGGTTTCCCCTAGTGTAGACACTCTGAGCGTGTGTGTGTGTGTGTGTGTGTGTGTGAGTGTGCATGCTCTCCCAGAGTGTGTGCAGATGGTCACTTTATTTTTATTGAATTCTTCGCTCGCTTCGCGCTGTCGTCCGCCTCGCACGGTGTCGCCCGGTCGTCCGTCCCGGGGGTTGCTTTTCTTTTTCCCTGCTTTCTTTCTTGCCCTTTTTTTTGCTGCATTTGCAAGTATTAACTGCTTTGCATAAGTGTTATACATCATGAAACAGGCGCACCAAGGCAGCAGCAGCGGCCGCTGAAAGGCGCGCAGAGCTGTTAGGCTGCGCGACGGGAACGAGAGCAGTGCGCAGAAAAATCCGCATCCCGAACCGCAGGGTGGGGTGGACTAGCGGGATCCGAGGGGTGACGGCGGGGGGGCGTCTGCAAAGTGTGTACGCGCCAGGGGTAAACATTTTACATTATTGCTTCGGCATCATCGGGGCAGTTCTTTGTGCTCGAGTTCGACGCATACATTACTGTATGCGCGGCGCCGCTGCCCCAGGGACCCCGTCTCGCTCTCGGTGAGGTCGCACGGGAGAAGGGGTCCATTTTTCACCCCAAAAAACCCGGAAGGGAAGGAAGAAATTATTGTCCCCAAAAAACCAATCCAGAAATTAACAAAATTTGGCCAGAAATCGGCCGGAACTGCGTGATGCGCTTTTTGAGGGAGGCGGTACGGTTGAAGCGCCACTCTTGAGAAGTCACCGCACCGCTGAGCTTAGAGATCTTCGAGGCAACTCAGCTCGGCGATCAGCAACAACCTCCTCCTTGACGACGATAAACAAAAACAAAAATACAAGCGCAGGCCTCAGCTTGCGGCCGATGTTGTTCTTTTTTTTTGCAGTCTGCTTTTGGGACGCCGCACACAAACACACACACACACACACACGCACGCACTAATACACATCAACGCATGTAGAAAGTCGCGCAGGGGACGAGAGCATGATCGATTGACGAGCCCGCGAGGTGGTTACTCATCGCATCCGGGCCGCCCGGGAGCATCATCGCCCGACACCAGACAATGACCACAATGGCGTCACCGTGTCCCCAAAGCCTCACTTCCCAAACACACACACCGATGGACGCACGCACGCACGAGAACCGGAGAAACAATGGACGGATCAACGGAGGGACACCCGAAAGGGCTGAACGGAAACAGCGCGCGCCGAATCGCGCCGATCTTACACGTCAATACGCCAACGATCTGGTTACGAGACTAAAGAACCTAAAAAGTGGAGAAACATAAAAGCATACTCTTTGGGCCCGCGAGCGAGCGAGGAGCGAGCGATCGGGGCCTGTGCGTGTCGGTGGCCGCAGTTCTGGCTGTGTGTGAATGCTGGCTGGCGCTGACCATCGGCGGTGGCCGAATCGGTCGGCGAAAGAGCAGCGGCCCACAAAGAAAAGGTCCTTTGCCGTCTCGCTTTGGCCCACTGGGTGGCTGGCCGGTTGCTGGTGTGTGCTGTGGACGCCTAAGCGCGACACACACACACACACGCGCGTACAAGTTTTAATCTACGCCCGATCTTTGGCTTCCTTGGCTTCTCTTGCTCGTACTCGATCTCGCTCACTCCCGCGAGGATCGAGTGTCCCATCGGTGGGCGCGCCTAGACGCGTGGCGGGGCGGGGTGGAAAGCGACTGCGGTGCGGTGATGGTGTGCACACACACGGACACGGTGGTGTGCGTGTCGCGTGACCATTCCGCGGGCGCAGAAGGCAATGAGATGCTGCTGCTCGCGGAACGGTGAAAACGGTGCTCCGAGAGACCGCACTGCATCCCACGGGATAGAGCAAGCGAGAGGGCACGACCGAGAGGGAGCGAGAGAGAGAAAGGGGAAGATTGAGAGAACGAGAAGGGCTAGCTGGCTAGCAGGACGGAAAGAGTGAGATACCGCTCCTTGCAGCATAAAACGCGGGGGCCATGGGAGCAGCGGCAGCACCACCACCTCAACCCCCGCACCGATGATAAGCGGTATTAGGGCCAACGAACGAGCGCCAACGCGTTGAAAGGAAAGCCAGAAACACAGAAAGAGAGAAATTTCGGCTCCCGCCTAATGCGAACGGAAGAGTTGAATGATTTAAGCGACGAACCCTCGTCTCCGACGGTGGGCTCCCGCAGGAAGGTCCCGGGGTGCGCGGCGGCGGGCTTGTGATTTATTCTTTCTGGCACGTCATCGACCGCAATCGGGTGGTGGTGGTGGAAGGGTGGGCGCATGATTAGAGCGCCGAGGTAGCCGAGAGGTGGACCGGGTAGCATCGCTGCCGAAGCCGAGGCAAACCCGTGGGGAACCGGAGTGTAGAGGGAAGCGCATAATGGGGCGGACCGAGGGCCGGCCGATCGGCGTCATTCAGAACCGGCGGCCAGAAGCGGTAGCCGGGGCCGTGCAATTAGCTACCGGAAAATTATTTGACCACCGCCCCGCCGATTACAATGTGCATCGGTCTGCTCTGTGTGTGTGTGTGTGTGTGTGTTGTTAAGGAACTTTGTGGCCTTCACCGACGATTCATTGTGGGAATCGAAGGGATTAGATTTGCCCCGCACCGTTTGTTTGGTTAAAAGGAAATTCGGGAATTCTAAATGCAACACAGACCCAGTGACCAAAGATGGGAGGGAGGAGGCCACCAGGAGGCTCTCCCGCATCGGGAGCAATGTTTAAAAAACGCCACCCTATCATGGCCAGCTTTATGCTCAGTTCTTCTACCATCCTTCTCTCTCTCGGTGTGCGAAAAATAGGCAGAATGAGCAGCAGAAAGGATGGGAAGCGCCGGAGACGACAAAATATCCATAATAATCATATCCGAGACGGGCCCCGAACGAGGATCGAACGACAGGAGACCGTGGCCGAGACAAACTCACTGAACGTAACGTTAACGTCGCCGGCCGACCGATCGGCTCGAGGCCGATCGATTGATGTGCGGCTACCAATTTGAAAGTTTGTCAGACGCGCGGCCGTCCTCGGTGGGGAGGGTGGTGGCCGAAGACGAAGAGGACGTGACGCACGGCGGGTCCTTTTCGGCGAATTCCACCGAGCGAAGACATTCCCATTTAATCGTCGCTAATAGTACTGGTTATCGATGATATTTTGCACGGAGCGCGGCCCTGCATATTCCCGTTCCGATGTTACTTCTCTCTCTCACACACTCTCCTGCGCTCTCTCTGTCACTCTGGCGACACTTGTTCTCTTTCACACGGTGCGTGAGGCGCACACATTCGCGATCCTGTCCTGTGAATATGCATTTTCAGTAATTTCTCTCTCTCCATCTCCCTCTGATTCCCTCTCTCTCTTTCTCGAATTCTGTCCCTCTTTGGTGCTCCTTCTTGTGACAAGTTTCTCTCCGCGGTCTCTCCCGTGTCTAAGCTGCCCCCCCTTTCAAGAACGGTAATCGTTTCGCGTCTCGCGTCTCGACGCGCTTTCGAGGTGGCCCGTCACCATCGTTCGACCACGGCGAAGAGGCGATCGAGACCGAGGAAGAGAAGATCGGCACCGCCGGGCGCTCCGCAAATCAGATGCAGATCCGCAGCGCGCGCCCGCGAGAGAGAGAACGAAAGACTGCAAAACCTGGCGACTAATAGACGACGAACCCCCCGTCGTCGTCGTCGGGCGGACTGGCCCGCATGCAAGCCGGGAGGAGCGGCGGGCGGCCGGGCGGGTGCTGGGCGGCCAATGCACCGGCCCGCGAGTGCGCTTCCATTAATCTTGCTGCCGGGGGCGGCCGACGACGACGCCGGTTCGCCCGGAGCGACCGTATCCACCGGACTTTCATCACTTTCGAACCGATCTTCACACGCCACGGCGACCGTGAGGAGCCGTGTGGGGTTGAATGCACCGTTCGGGTTCGGGTTTGTTGTTCTTCTTCTTCTTCTTCCAATGCCAGTGCCATTTACCTATGCTTTCGGGGCTGGAGGATGCGCGCCACACGCGTCTAACGCCTCGGTGGGACGGAATTGGCGAGGACAGGGCGTTGGAGTCGAAGGGTCGAAGCCGAATTGAACCCATTTACCGAGCGAGGCGCACACACTCGGCCGCGCACCGCGGCCACTTTGGTCGGTGGCCGAAATTGCTCAAAATGAAAAGGAGACAACGGTGTAATTATTGTGATCATTTCTTGATGTTTCTTCGTACTTTTTTTTCTGTTGTTGTTTCGGTGTCGATCACTTCGCCAAAAAGGATAACGAAAATGCGTTCGAAAATGGAAGGACCGCCGAAAACGATCGAAACTGGAGATGTGCACCGCCAAAATGTGTGTCCACTTGCCACTTTCGCTGGCCCTTTGGCCTTCGACTTCGGTCGATTACTATGACGGGCCCAACACTAACCAGACCGCGGCCAGAGAACGAGGGCCGGGTCGGGCCGGGCCGGGAACGGTCAACATGCATTCCGTGTATTACTTTGCCAAATTATTACACGGCCCAAAGCCCGGCCCCGGGTCCAAATCGCTGATAGCGACGGTGCAAAAAAAAAGTCAAAAGAACCGGAACGCAGCACCAGGTTCGCTCGGTTCGCTCCGGCCATCGCCATATATAATAATGATAACATGAATACTTATATGGAAGATAATAAACTGACCGATCGGAACGGAACGGAGGCCTCAAATTATGCGCCACTATCGCACCGTGGTCGGTACATTCGCTACGGACCGGACCGGACCAAAGCCAGACCAACCGAATCGAGCTTCCTTCGAATCATCCTTTTGCAACATTAGATTTATGTAGCCTGACATTAGACCATTGAATTACACATTCTATTACACTGTTTTTTTGGGTATTCGACACTTACAGAAAAGGGCACCGGGGGATGCACCACAGGAACAAACACGTAACCGACAGGCTCTGTGAGGTCCACCGACTGCCGGTGGTCGGCGCGCGGAGTGCTGCACCAACACGACCCTGACAAGGGACCGCATCGTCGCAACGGATCCATTTACAAATTTCGTGGTCTCTTATTTAATTTCCGTGATTTATTTGCTTACGCGTCCACGGCACCCCGTTTTCGAGTGCCGCGAGTTCTGTGTTCCGAGGCCGGCGTTCCGAGAACGGTCGAAGTTGGGTGATATTGCTTGTTTTTCTAATTACTGGTAGTATGTTAATGATGCCGAACGGTACGGTGCGGTGCGATGCGTGCGTGTGTCTGTGTCGGGGGACCCTGCGAAGGATAATTTATTTGAACGCACGCCTGGCCGGGTCCGTTTTCCAGGAAAATCGGACAAAAGAAACCCTTCGCAAACGCACACACAACACAACGGACCACACGATGGACCCTACAAGACGTTGGTAAACATCGTCGTTGGGGTCGTCTCGTACTTCGACACTTCTAGGCGGAGTCGTCCGCTTTCTTCGGTCGTGGCGCGAAGGTTGAGCAGGCGACGAGAAGAAGAGCAAACTTCGCCGAAACCACCACTGCGCCGCCGTCGTCACGGGTGTGAGCTAATTGATTGAGTCATCGTTAGATAAAGTTCGGAAATGTAAAGCAACGCAAACAGTGCGCTTTGTGCGTTCGGTTCACGATTGATGCGGACACCGAAATTATGGATGGGCAGGTCTATCAAACAACAGGCATTGAAACAATCCACGTAATTTGTACAAAACATTTGATAAGTTTGTGTGCAAGTTAAGGCGATGCTAGTGACGCTTTTGTTGCCTTTACTGGCACAACTCATTAGAAACCACGACAAAATGGCATGCATTGTGATCTTCGAATTGCTTCCATACCGGCCGTGATCGCTGGGATGTTTGTAGACCTCTAAAACATACGACGGTGATCTGATAACAACGGTTGTCCGATGTGTTTTCGACCTCAACATGCAGATGGCAGCACAAGTAAATAAAACCGTATGATTTCGGTTGTTAATTTTAAGACAGTTACTCACCAAAAATTTAAATCACGCGCAATTTTGGGGTAACAACTGTTTGAACATGAACTCACTCATGTCAGTGTTTTTGTGGACAAAATGGACTTCATCGAGTATCGGGGTGTCATTAAATAAAATATTTATTTTGCAAATTCCATCTGATTTGTCATTAAATATTTGTACCCAAGCGAGGAAGTTGGGTTCTGGAACTCTGTACCAACAGTAAATAATTAATGACACTGTGAAATTTAAGGCAGCTAAATTTAATCGTAGCCTTAAGAGCTTGGGAGATGACGAACGTTCGGGACGTCCGTCTGAACACTACAACTACCGACGAAAACATTGCGAAAGTTCACCAAGATTGTGTTAGACGACCACCGAATTAATGGGGCGACATGGCAAATGTTATGAACATGTAAAAAAAGATTGTTTGTCACAGTTAAAAAGAATATTCGGACACGAGAAAGGTGTCTGCGCGTTGGCGTCTGAACTGTCTGACTCTCAACCTTACCCACCAGAGCCCTAAGTGACTTCCTTTTTTCCCTCATCTGAAAATTGCGCTGGGAGTGCAGAGATTTTCGTCAAATGAAGGGGCAATTAGAGGCCTTTGTGAACAACTATATCGATGAAGAAAAGTACTACTTATCGAAGCACTATTTGAATCCGGACTGTGACTATGTTGTAAATTCAGAAACGAGTCAGTTTTAGTGTCTTGTGTCTTTGCTAGGGCGGGAATTTTAGACAGACCATCCTCGTACTGCAAGGCGCGAGATAAGGCTCTAATGCAGAAGTGGTTGTGGAAACTAAAGCATGCTTGTAAGGCTTCGGATAAATCGCTACGAAATTGGAAGGATTGAAACGATCAATGATCAACATTGTTTGTGTTATAGATCCTTCGGACTTAATGTGTTAATCCGTATCACCACAAACTAAAGTAATGTAAATTACAAGCTTTTGCTTTGCCCTACTGTTTCTGTGCCGTAATCGTTGTTTGCGAAATGCCGTAATTACTCTGCTTATCGTTGTTGAACGTTACGTGGGATTTGCTCAATGCTAGTTACCAAAACCTCCAGCGTCGCTCCGTTCGCTCCCGATTTGAGTGAAAGTGGTCACAAATCCGCAACCTCCTATCGCAAAGATACGCCAAATAGCGTAGGACCTGCGTAGGAATACTAGAAGTGCCAAATAGTAGGACCTCCTAAGGGGTTTGCTCGCAAAACCCCCGCCATCCGCCAACGGGTTGCACATTCGGTTCGGACCGGAGCCGAAGTGCTGAGAAACGAAACCGTGCCGACCGAATGCACCGGGCCGAGCAAGACACAGCGGAAAGAAAGTTATTCACCCAGTTTATTGACCGACGGCCAGAAGGTCCCTAGCCCACCGTCTGTCAGGGCGCTAGCGGCCGATTCATTAATGATATCACCGCGGCCGCGGCCGAAACGGGCAAACTTTAATAGCCCCACCTTGGCAGCGAGCATAAAAAAGCCGTTTGATATCTTTGTTCCACCAGCACCACCACCTCCCGGGGGACTCCTAGAGCCAGCCACACGGGACACCCTAACCAGCGAAATAGTTCCACCGAACGTGCTCCACATTAATGACACACGCTCCTGGGCCGCCCGGTTTTGCCCACACACACACACACATGCGGAGCCATAGGCACGGCGGCTCAGAACCCTCCGGCCGTCCGGCTGGCCGGCAGGACACCGAGCCGGGTGTCGTTTAACGTGACACTCGGCTCACCAAATGAATGGAAATTCCGCCCAAAAAGCGAAGCGCTTTGCGCTAAATTTGGTGCCACAAAGTATTTGGCGCGAGGGGGACGGCGATAAAAGGTGGCCCCAAAAACAGTGCAAAACCAGCTTCCACCCCGCGTGCCGCCATACACCACGCCGCGAGGCCACAGCGGCTTTTTATGACCCGTTTTTACTTTAGTAGCCCGGTCCCTAGAAGGAGTCGCGGCGCGCGCAGTCCGATAATCGGGCGGGCATCGGGTGTTTTAACGCAGCCCCGTAGCGGTCCCTGGACACCTTCCCAGAAAGGTGACTCAGGTGAATCACGTATCCATTTTATGGCACCCCGCACACGGGTCACGGGCGTGGGTTGCCACCGGATTTACCGTGCCACCGGAGCATGCTGCGTCTCCGGTGTCTTCCGGCTTCTTTCCAGGCACCACGAAGTGGCCCGTTGGCTAACCTTTGCCCCAAGGTTGCCGCAGGACACCTGTTTCCACGGCGCGTGCAACGGAACACCCCATAACGATGGGTTCGGGTTTACCTTAATTAGCTGCGTGATCCGCGTTACCCAAATTGTGGCGGACGGCAGCACCAATTGCCTAATTTGATTGAGTGTGTTCTAAGGGCCGCTCGTGACCCATGCACCGCCGCCACCGCCGCCGGCCAGCGGGGGCCAAAAGTGCAGCGAAAATTGCATCGTGTCCAGTTGACGGACGGACTGACTGGCGGCACGCGCACCGCACCGGGAACGCTCGGGAACTTAATTTCGCCTCCTGCGGGGGATGCATTCGTCGGCCACCCCCTTTTTTGCGCCGTTGTTGTTGCCGCATTTCGTTACTTGCTTCCATTCTGCTCCCAGATCCGTCCGGGGGGACGAGCGTAGGACGTGTGTGCTGCAGCAGCAACAATTGAGAGGTGCACCAAGCGTTCCGCCTGTCGCTCCTGGCAGTCTCTCTCTCTGTGTGAGTGTGAGGTAGCCACGGCCTCGACCAATGGCTCGCCCCCCATCCGTCCTTGACGTTCGTGAGCCGCGTGTCCGAGTCCGTGCATCACGTTTGCCTCGCAGCCGGCAAATTATCGGTGCACTTTTCGGACGGCAGCAGCCCGGTTAACGGAGTTGCCTGCTGCTGCCCCAAAACCCTCCGGTCCCGGTCAGGGGACTGCCACGTGCGCACCGGCAACACCGGCCGGTGGCTACGGCTTATCGGTGGATCCTTCGCGCAGGGATCACTCCTTGGAGCTCCTTGGCGCGTTGGGATTTACGCCCCCCTTGAACGCCGGTAACCGGGGGCGTATCTGTCTGGGCGAGATTAAGCTCGTCTGGTGAAAGAGAAAATTATTAGTTGCCGAAACGGGGGGCCGGGAACCGGGAACCGGGGCCCCAGGATCGGCCCATCATCCGGTGTGCGCCCGTGCGCAATTGATGATGGGCGCGTTGCGTGCGTTATCCGCGCGGCTTGGTGTAAGACAAACAAATTAATAAGACGCTCAGAACGCTTGGCTGTGTGCATTTGGTTTCTGTGCATTCTTTTGGTTGCTTCTAATGGCACGGTAATTAAATATTAAACTAACATTATCGTTTGAATTCGATCGGTATTAGGTATTGCCAAAGGCAGCCAATTTAACCCAATTTTTGTAAAAATGAAAATAATCAGTTAAATTAATAAATTGCATAATTTGTGTATATTCATCGGTCATTTTTGTTGTCAATAGTTAAGTTATTTATCTTTACAATTAACTTAACTTAATATTGAGTCTTCGACCTTTATCTGTTAAGGATTGTACAGGATCTCAAAGTATTTCAGCAACATTTTTATCCAATTTAAAACTTGTTAACTGAATCTCTCAACTCACAGGACAATACTGTCGACTTTTATGCTAAAACATATTCTGTCAAAAGTTCCAAGAAGGGGAAACATTGTTGCTATTATCTTGAAATATCTGAAAAACTGTGCTACTTAGATACTTCTCTAGAATAAGTTCCTTTAACATGTTTCAATTGATTCGTCTCACCGAAAAGATGTTTTACGCATAAATGGCTTTATTTTTCGATTAAGCCAACTTTGTCTTGGAACAACTAAAATTCACTACAATTTGGTGGATCTATTCGTTAAACTATAAATATGACTGGCCCATGATTCACGTAATACTTTTAAAAGCTTTAATAGCATAGTGTAATTCAAAACCAAAACTCAACAGAGAATACTAATTAATTTTATGTACTCCCTTCACACTGCATATAAAGGGTTTTTTATTTTCTAATATCAGAAAAGAACTAACGAAACATAAAACGATTCATTTTCTCACATCACACACATAAACAATATATTCTTACTCAATTTTGTGCTTCAGGGGGGCCTACAAGAGCTTCGTCCTTAGATCTGTTTTCAGCTCTTCGTTGCTGTTGTTATTATCATTTGAGGGATTGTGAGCATTGAACTTCTTTCATCTCTGTTAGTTGTTGATCGGCTTTGTTGGCTGGGTAGTATCGATTTATTGGTTTATGGATTTTTATTTTATAATAGAGATTGGTTTCTTCAAGATATTGTATTATAATTTTAATATTATCTGGGTTAGTGGAGAGAGCTTCGTATGGTTTGTTGTGTTGTATTCTCATTTGGTCAAATGCTTTATACTCGTTGTTGATGTGTTATGTTGATGTGTCCGATGCGTAATCTGGAAACGATTCTTTGATAGTTGAGAGTAGATGGCTTGGGCCACGGAAGTATAGTTTGTTTAATTTGGAGAGTTATCTGTTACATTTTATACCAAGACCTATGTTCTTGTTAGCTCTGTTTTCAGCTCACGGAGCTCTCAGTTTACTCTTAGCCCACCTATGGTATTGTGTTAAAAGACACGAAGTGAATTGTTAAGAATGATTTAATTAGTCGATGGACCTTAACAAACAATCGATTCAGTCTTTCAGAAAATGCTTCAATAATGCATACAGTTTTCCTGAATACATCATGAAGCTCACTGTCATCAAAACACGACAGAGAATCGGAAATTCATGCAACTTTTCAATGAACTACAGAACCATGAGCCAGCAAAAGGCAAGAAAATGCAACCGAATTCACGACGGAGCGTTTCAATTGCAACCCAGTGCTCAGTGTGCTTCTCCATTTCATCACACTGCCCGTCCTGGCCAGCACATTCTTTCGCTCGGCTCGGGGCTCGAGAAAGTAGAGGAACATCCGTGCCGAGTAGCCGTGTGGAGTAATCTCCATTAAACATGCTCCGCCGTGGTCCGTGCGCTGCACTCCGGGCGCAAAGAGGAGACCTCTGCACTTTGTGCGAAGCAGCGCCAGACAAAAAAAGGGTTTTAGAGGGCTTCATCATCCGGGGCTCGGCCGTGTTCGCGGAGTGCGCTCTTGGCCCCCGTCCCCTATGCTCGGTTCGCGAATGGCCACGCCGTCGCACCGTTTCGGTGTGCGCTTCCCTGGCCATTGTGGCCTGCCGCTGCTGCTTATGTTTTCTGGCGCAGAAATGTAATAAAAATTTGTAGTGACATAAAAGATGATCAGAGGTAAGAAACTGATAATTTGCTGTGCACGCGGCGTCCCGGTCGCTGGTCGCTCGCAAACCGGTACCAAACGCCCGGCGACGACGGCGGACTGACCCAAGGTTATGCCGCTGCCACCACCACCACTGCCACCGCCGCCGCTGCCGCCGGGGGTGATTAAACTAGTGCAGCCCAAACGGCGATGGCGAAGGATGCGTAACAGTCGCCGCCTGGACGCAGCGCCACGGCCATGAAGGAAACGACGACGAAACGACAGCGAACGGTACGGTGTGTAATCACTTTTCTCGTCGCGCGCGGACCGCGGCAGGAAATCAATATCGGTTCGGGCGAAGGCAAATGAGCGGATCGCGCGGGTCGCGCTGATTTATAGGACTACCCGCGGGGCTACGCTGCGGGTCGATCGGGTCTAGGACGGCCGATGGCCTCGCGATGTAGATCGCAGTAACATATCAATATTAGTTCCGATTGCGCACGTCTGTCAGGCGACGGTGGCATCGCGGTGGTGGTGGTGGTGGCCACCATATTAATAGGCTCAATATTAATTAAATTTGTAAGCGCTCCGTGCGCACCACCAATGGGTGCGCCGCACGCAATCACGACGTTCGGCCGGTGCCGGTGTTGCGTGTCCGCCACGCAAGCATTAGGCATCTCCCAGCCCAAAGGATCGACCGGTGCCGGTGTGCTGGAACGCGAATTTCGAAGCAAAAGGTAAAAAGGTCTCGACGAGGAACAGCGGCCGAACACACGAAAGTCCTGCCATCCGACGCCCCGGGTGCTTCGCCGGCGTTCGGCGTTCGGCGTTTTATAATATGCATTAAAAGGCGCGACGAGCGCGACGAGAGCGTTTTGATACTATGCATAATTTTGTCGTCATTACTATCAGCTGGTTACCTGCGCCACTGCGCGGCATCAACGGTAATTGTCGGTTCAATTTTTATACATATTATCACTAATTTTTGGTTCCCGGGCCGCTCCCGAAACGAAAGCCGGAAGCGTTTTACTTTTGCTTTCGCCGCCCGCGTGTCCCTCAACCGCTCCCGCAACCGAAGCACACACACACGCACACGCATGCTTTCTTTCTGTGCTTCTTCGGCCACTGCCGGTTCCTTCGCACAAGTAATTTGCGTCCCGCGGGAGGCCTTTTCGATTTCGGTGAATAGTATTATTATCACGTGAATGGGTTTCTTGCATGTTGCCGCAAAATTGACCTCAAGTTGAGCGTTGAGCCTTTTAGTTAAATTTTTTGAAGGTCCTTTTTCTTTAGTATAAAATACAACTAGAATGAAAATGTGCATCAAGTACCGGAGCATAATTATGCGGTCGACAGTTTCAGTGAATCCCTGTTCAGTTTTTAATAGGCTGTTCAATCACGTCTGTGGTTCGATAAGAAAAACACAATTTCCAATTCTATAATTTCAAGTGTTTTCGCTGTTTTTTGACGTCCTTGACGTGGATCGTCTTCAACGCTTGTTCGACCACTTTTAAATTCAGCACCAATCTTTCTATTTTATTAAATGAAGGCGAAGGGTTCTTATACACTTTCAACATTCGGTCATAAATTTCCTTTGCTTTTAAACCTTAAAAAAATCAATCTCCTCACGATACTTAAATTTTCCCGTTGTCAAAAATTGTGTGACGTGTTGATACTAAATGGTTGGTAAAAAAAGAATGAATTGCCAGATTGAAATGAAACTTCACATACGTTCATATGAAGAGTGTACCAACATAACACAAATAATTTTGGATTGCAGCAGCGCCCTATGTTGCTGAACCAAGAAACTTATTGAATAACCCAGTATTTACAGTGCAGAGCAAACGGTCCTCTTAGAAGGTTTCTAAGAGCAAACGGCTTTAGAACTATAAGATTTTAGGAACATATAAAATCTGTGTCTTCTATTAAAAAACTAAGTGGCACGTACGTAGATCATCTATTCTACTCGTACTAATAATAATAAGAAAATAAAATAAAATGTTTAATATTTGGGCTATAGCGTTATGTTCACAGCCCTGAGATATGTTTGCCGGAGTATTTTGCTGGAAGGCACATGGAATCGGAGCAAAATATTCATCAACCTCACGGTGGATTGGACACCGAACTCCGAAAGGGGCTTTCTGGGCTACAAATAGTGAGGGCAAAAAAAGGCACATTTCACACAACATCTGCGGCACCGGCAGCGAAGGCGAAGCGATGTAAAGGTTTGTCAATGCAAAAATATCGCCACATGTCCTTTAGATGATGCCTATTAAAAGTACCCCTCGTGCCCGGCGCTCCTGCCGTCCGGCCTCGTCGGGCACGGCCGGTCCTCACCGGGAATTCGGTGAGGTTCGTCGTCACCGTCGGGGAGAAAAATTTTAATACATCGTCTCGCATCTGCCCTCTTCGTCACCGCCACCGCCCGGGTTCCACCGATCGCCGGTCGATGCATCGACGGCACTGCATCGCAACGGCATCAACCCGGCTGCTGTTGCAGGAAAATATGGCGAATATCATAAACAATCAATAATGGGACAACCGATTAAAATATTTGATGTAGTATGCGCGAGCTGTAATATGCAAAAGGACACGCTGGCTTGCTGGCCATATCGGGAGCTGTACAGATTTTGTAGCCCTCCCCTTGCGCCGGATGATCACGATCACGGTGACATCGGGAGCGGTCCTTCGAAGCGCGGCGCAACACGCAGCACATATTTTCGTCGCGCGCGCCGCAGGAGGAGCACATAACTCCGTCAGGCTCCTCCGCCGCCGTGCCGCCCGAAATCTTGATTGAGGAGAATAACGGTAAATGGAGAAGATAACTCACCGTTTACCCCCGCCAAGATTCGATCCGCCGCGCGCGCCTGGCAGAGCGTGAGCCGGGGCAGGAAGTGCGTCATGCCGGCGGGGCGGCGTGCAATGGCGATCGCAAGCGCGATCATAAAGTTGTGTGCATCACAAAGGCCAGCCAAGAATGCGTTGCGAAGCATGCGTTTTTCATTGCTTTGCGAAAAGAGATTATTAAGTAGATCAGCGGGAGAAGCATAAACAGCTCCAAACACCATTGTTGCGCTGCCGTCGGCCAGTTCGCTCGAAGGCGAGAATGCGAATCGAATGCCGAGAATTTACGGCAACGGTGTTAAACGTTTCGCACTGCAACAGGGGGCTTGCAGGAGGTCAGTGGGTTCCGTGTCATTCCGCTCGGTTTGCCGGAACGCCTGCCGGGTATTGTGCAGAACGATGGGATGATTCGGCCGTAAGTGGGTTAGTAGTCCACTGGCCGGGCGCTATTGCTCATGTCCGTTTGTGTGTTGACGAGTAGAAGATGCTTCGTTTTGGCGCTGTAGCGCCTGATAATCTGTTGCTGATGCTGTAGAAACATAGTCTGGATTGGCTATGCGTTTGAGGAGAAGTTCCACCAAGAGATTCTAGTCTGATGGCATCAGCGACGCCGTTTGAATAAATGAACGATTTACGGTCGATAAGTATTTCCGTTCCGCTTCTTCATGAGGATTGTTCAAACCGACCAAATTCCACCAAGTAGAGGATCTCATTGGTTGAAGATGAAGGACACTGCCTTCAAATCTCATCTTACGCCGCTAAACAACCTATTTCCCGTCAGCTCCATTGCCATGACGATGCCTTGGACTCACTTACACTTTACTTCGACATCTTTAGTTTTTGTTCAATTGCAAACGATCGTCGCTCAGGATGTGTTACTTCAGAAATAGAATGCAGTTGTATATGTTTTAATAATATTTCAGATGAACGCTAAATTCTAATCTATTACTGTGGCCAAAACATAACGGAAAACGCTATGTTAGGACGCCTCTTACAACCAATAATTGAGATAGAAGCCGAAACGAACAATGTTTTGAAGACTATTCCTCGAAACAACTTTTCGGATCGTTTCGAAAATTCGAACAAATTTAGATATAGATGAATGTAGAGTGAATGTAGACATAGAATGTAGATGTAGATGCAGCGAGTAGGAATTAAATTAAAGCTTATAACATAGATTTAGTAGAATAAAGAAAGATCTTTCGAGTTAAAGGTGAATTTCCGATACATTTTTGGCCACATTAGTAAATGCTATAGTATGATGGTCTCCACATTAATGTAGGTCGATCAGTTACAAAAAAAAACGTTCTGGCCGACCTGGGTTCTGGTTGTGTGGCCGACCAGGGAGAGAAAGATCCTGGGAATCCTGGTTCTGAGCACCATGGTCCGTGACACCATCAGGAAAACAAGCTTTTTAAACATTCCAAATTTGCTTAGCTAGATTATTTTATACTACGAAAAGTCTCGTTTTTCTAAAGTTTGAAACAATGTTTACAACCTACAACGACTGCTGAAAAAATTAATATTATTCTCGAGCGAGCAGCACATTGTTTGGATTGAATCAAATTTGAAACAATAATCTTTTGTCGTTTTTGTACGAAGTAAACCACATTTAGAAAAACTACGAAGATTTAACGGCAGTAGAGTGAAATGTCACTGATCGCTTATCAATTGCTAATGGTCAATCATAGGTCCGTAAATAGTTAAAAAGGTATAAATATGTTTTAGTATAAATATGGAGTTACTTCTAATTCCTTGGTTGAATGGTATCGTAATGAAAGAAGCATCAAATTCCAGACTTGGCACTCACAGGTTGTCATAGGGCTTAGGAAGCAATAGGACCCAATGGCTTCTTTTCTATTTCTATTGAAGATAGAAAAAACGCAATGTTTGTGCCTAGAGGACTGACAGGACCTTATTCGCCCGAGAAGGACAATTATTCTGGAACGGGATGTGACATGCCAACAGCACCTTTATTTGACCTTTCGGGCAATCTTACAGCACGGATGGCACGAAACTGAGTAATTGCCCGACCATTTCTCGCTCATCTACTCAAACATTGATGAATCTGCAGGTTAATTAGCTGCAGCTGTGCTGCACGTTGCTTGCGCCAGAATGGCTTTCCCCACGGATCCACTCAACAATGGTAATTTGAGGGAATACCGCAAAAAATCAATTACAAAAATTTCCCTACGTTTCGGGGTCGGTGCATTTTTCGGTTGATTGTAACACGAAAAACGCTGCAGCGCCGCAAATGAGCGCTGGATGCAATTTCGGTTCCCCGTTTCCCGGCGATCCCGGAATTCACCACCCCATTTGTCAATGCTTGCCCTTGCCCCGGGCAAATTGATTGCGAAACATTTGTTCTGCTGCTCGTTAAACGCCGAAAGGCCCATTAGATCAGAGCGCTCCATTTGCAGATTCGGCCACAAATCCATCAGCCTGGCCGCCGCGCCATCCTGGCCCCGCCATCCCGGGATCGTTCGGATCGCCCTCTTTTGACAAACTTGTCGTTACACCTTCCCACCGTTACGCCGCGGACCGCGGCGCCTCCGCACGCCTGGGAGGAGTGCTGGGCGCAAATGCGCAAAGAACCCCCAAAATGGCGCGCCGGGACGAAGAAAAACAAATGACTCTTGACATTCCATCAAGATGGAACTCGGTGCGGTGCGGTCGACGGAGCGACGAGATTGGCCGAAGCCGTGTTGCAGCGGCAGGCAATCTAAATTAATTACCGCCACAGTGGGAATGACCTGGCCCCGGCCCTAGGGTTGTGTGCGGTGGTCCTCGCTGGCGTCACGTCACATCCGAGTCTGTGAAGGGGCTACTGACCTCCCGAGAAGTGGATGCTCCCCCAGCGTGGAGAGGTCACTTCCTGCCAATGTTCTCACCCGAGCCATCGGCCGATTGGTCCGATTGGTCCGGTGCATTCGGCGGACATCCGATGCCCGAACAATGGCGGTCGGCCCCAGGGTGGGAGCGGGCGGGAGGGACCCTCAAAAACTGCACGAAATAATGATTGATGACTAAGCTTTCGAAAATAATGACTCGCAGATTTCTTTGTACCCGATTTCGCGTACGACTCCCTCTCTCTCTCGTTCTCTCTCGTCGACCGCACAGACTTCCTTCAGGACATTCTCACTTCAGAACGGCCCGGGAGGGTGGCGGTGGCGAAGGGTGTGTGACCAGCCACACCAAACATCAGCGACGGCATCAGCTTTCGATGAGGTGATTCGTTTGCTCCGAAAAGTAATTTTCACTCCCCAACAATGTTCACCGGCGAACATGGATCCCTCGCGATTAATGAACGACACGGCCGCGGTCATCTGCCTCCCGCCAGCACCCGCCGGGCCCCGTGTCTTGGTGGCACAAAATGGACGATATCGGTCACCGGTGCCGCGGGCGCGTAAAGTGTCGGCGCGATGATTCAGCTCCAGGATCCTCCTGACGCCCGGGTTCCTGACCTCCCCACCCCGGAGGGGGGGAGGTCCCAAGTCCCTTTTAATGTTGGCCGAGCCTCGGCCGGCTTTTGTGTGGACGGATGGCCGGGCCGGCCGGACCGTGCGCGGTCCCTTTTGTCAGTTTTTGAATGCTCGCCCCGCGAAAGGATACGCTTTCTCGCGCATCCGTAGCGGTTGTTTCCTACACTTAGTTCCCTCTCTCGCTCTCTCTTTCTGCGCCCCCCTTTGCGGTCCCTTTCTGGTAAGTGTTTTTTTCGGTTCCGCGAGTGGATTGAAAATGATGTATTGTGCGATTTGAAAAGATTTATTTTCAATGCCATTTTTTTTTACTGTTGCCCGGTGCAGCTGCGCATTTGCACCCTTTTCGGCGGGCACTGCACCTGCACACAGGCATTGTGCGACGTGAAGAGGCGGCTTCTGAAAAATTGCTGCCCCCCACCCCTTTGGGTCAATGGCCTGGGATGGGCCGAGAAAAGTGCTGCGCAATGCTGATGCATCGGGCGCGCCCGAAGAAAGCGCGAACCCATCAACCCATTTCCATTTCCTCCGGGGCCCTATTATGGCGCACCGTCCGGCCAGCCGTCGGATAATGGATTTTCGGGGACCGTATGGACCGACAGGACCGCAGTGACGCCTGGACCTGGGTGTGCCCCACATACTGATGCGCTGCCTCGCCCGTAATGACTGATGATCGACACCGGTCCGTCAACGACGTCAATTGCATTATTTCGATGGTTATTGTCCCGGTCCCGCGTTCGCGGTTGAGGCCCCCGACAATAATTAAGAGAAATCCGTGTTTTTTTTCCCCGTCAACCGAGACATCCTCCGAGCGGTACTCGCGGGACACGGGCACTACTTTCGTCAGTGCCCCGTGATCCGATCAGCTCGTCTTGGTCCTCTTGATTGCCGCGCGACTCACCAATCGCGCCCGTGTTGTGCCACCATCAGATAACTGTATCTGTCCGACATGTCAAGAAATGTTGCAACGACTCAGCAGCCTCAGACAATCGCCTTCATGGTCCCTTTTTCCCGATGGAGCAAAATGCATTTGCAGGTACAAAATGGCAGCATATAACCACCATTTGTTAGAATTACACGCGTAGCGCAGAGTTGTGGAAAGACTCCTTCGACGGAGTACGGACTCCCTTCCAAACCATCGACTCCACTACCGGTACGCATGCTATAGCCGAACAAAAACAACCATTATCTAAAGGGTGAGCCTCGTAAGCTTCCCTTTTTCATTTGGTTATAAAAAAACGGCTGAATATGTTTCGAAGGTTGAACATTTATTTGAAAGGCTCATTAAAGACATTTTTTTATGGAAAACAATGTTGGTCAAATGTCCAACACGATTGGCTTGGCAGTAGCCCATTCCATCGACCTATGTTTGAGTAAATTTTCGACTATCTTTGGTCGGAAATGGCAATTTTAATTTGGGTCCTGAAGTCATGAATGGTTGCTGGTTTGTTCGCCTAACATTTATCTTTCACCGCACTCCAAAGATAACAGTCCAATGGTGTCAAACCGCAACTTCTTGGAGGCCAATTCACAACACCATTTCTGCTGATTATTCACTGTCAAAAGATGCGGCACAAACAATCGATCGTGGCGGTCGCTGTATGGCAGGTAGCACCATCCTGTGAAACTAAATGTTGGCTTAGTGCTCAGCTTCAATTTCGTCATAGAATCAATCAACCATCATTGCTACTTCATTCATTCATTCGGTGGCCGATGATGCCGACAAACCAAAATCCGGACTAAAACGTCACTCGTTTTGAGTGCATTGGCTTCTCTTGCACGACGTGTGGGTTTTCCGAACTCCAAAAACAACAAATCTGCCTCTTAACATAACCACCGAGGAGGAAATGAGCTTAAATGAAACGAGCTTTTCAAATCACAAATCTTTTCAAATAGCCACACAAAAAGCGGTCTTTTTTGGCATTTTTCATTGCATTTGACAACATTTCGGTAATAGACAACGTAATAGCAGCAATTTCCGTTGTGATGTTAGGTTTCAGTTCATCAATGGTCTTCGGTTGGCTGGCATAAACCTTACTCTTCATATAACCCCACAGAAAGAAGTCAGAAGAAATTCGGCATGCACAGTTTTCACGGTTGAACGATTATTTTCAAAGTGGAGCGCCACAATTTCAGTCCGCAGTTTTACCGTAAATTGATCCATCACTAAGACGGCATAGATTAACGTTTCAGAATTTGATCGATTTGTCAAAATCTACTGAAAAATGGCGGAGTTATTCAACATTTCAATAGTATGGGTCGTGATGAAACACTCTGTACATAAATTTCATTCAACCTTTCAAATAAATGTCTAAGTGTCGAAAAATATTAAGTCGTTTTTTATAACCAAATGAAAAAGTGAGGCTTACGTGGCACACCCTTCAGTTTCGGGACACTTTTCTATCAGCTACGGGACACCCATCATATTATATAGCCCCCCGTCATCGCGTTGCACTTACCTCGGCCGTATCCTTGCGTGTGCTTGGCGAAACTATTTACAACCGCATCGACGGCCTCCTTCAGGACCTGCTTGGCCCGGGCGTCCGGTGCCGAGGGTACGGCCGGCGCCTGACTCTTCCCGCTCGGGACCAGCAGCTTGGGCGGAACGCTGACGTTGGTCATGTGAAGCACGGCGTCGGCGCTGCTGGGCGGACCCTGACTGGCGGGGTTCTTATTTTTGCTGCTCAGATTGTTGTTGTTGAGCGTGGCGGCCGTGGTGGTGGTGGTGGTGCCGGTGCTGCTGTGGCTGCTGTGGCCGGCGGTCGTACCGTTCACCTTCGTCCCGTGCGCCCCGGGGGCAGTTCCTTTCGATGCGGTCACTGAGCTCACTAGGTCACTCTGGTGCTGGTTCATGCTTGTTCTGGACGGTAACGAGCTGACCTTGTGCATCACGACGACAACAACAGTTGGCCGGCCCTATCGACAACTGGTGGTGCAGGACAACTGGCCAGATCTAGTGCGCTAGATACGGCATACCACCGAACCATCCGGAACCATCGTGTTCACGTTTTCTTACCGACCGACCGTCACCTGAAGATCTCTAGACGTCTAGATCGCACTAGCCACAGATAATATCACCGGATTGAGCGATCACTACGCCTGTGTGGTTACCTGTCATAGCCGAACGGTGCCGTGCGTCGAAGGTCTGTTCAGCATTCTTATCACGCACTCGATCGAGTGTCCTAACGAGGTATCTGGAAGTGGGAAAAGGAAAATTGAACTGCATTAGAACTGCGGGATTCAAGACCGGGCCTCGAAACGGGCACCACGTCCTTATGTGTCGTGGCTTTGGATTGGAACCCCCCCACCCGTGGCGTCGGTTGACCCCAAGAACCCTCCGAAAGCACCCGATAAGCCCGGTGCCAGATGACGTTGTAATCGTAAGCTTACGGGCACCTTAAACCGAGCACATTCCATCCCGGGTTTGGCAACGAGAACGGCAGCACTTACGACGCTCATCCGCTCATCCGGGGGTTGGGTATCAGTAGCAGGTCAGGACGGTGACTTATCACCGGCCGCAGCACGCACGGCCGAAAGTCGTGACTCACTACTGTAAGCGCGGCCGTGGCCGAAGACTTAGGCCGCCGGGCAACCGGCCTTGGTACACGTTTGTTTTAATCGTTATTTATGGATTTCCGTCGGCCCGCCAACTCGTAAAATCGTTGGACGGCCAGCCATCGGGGTGCACCAGTTCTGGTTCTCCGCGGTCCGAGGTCCGAGAGTTGAGAGCCTGAGAGTCGTCGTCGCCTGCGCCTTGGTTTTTTCTGTTCCCGCCTTCTCCGGGGTATGCGCCTTTTTGCTCATTAAAAATATGATCAGGATCGTCTCATTAAGACTTCATTAGATCCGATGATGGGTGCCCCGCGCGACTGACTCCAGCGGTCCGACCGACTCCAGCGGACCGATTTCTAACGGAGTGCTCGGCGCGGACAAAGGTAGCCCGCACTCCCGAGGGCCCGACTTGCGTGTGAAAAAGAATTTGCGAGCAATCATCCACGCGAGTCCACCAGGGACCAGGCCGGTGTGGGTCAGCCCTCCATCCACTGCAGCCCTCCGTCCACTTTGGGAACGGGTCCGACGACGACGCACACGCACTCCGGTCCGGTAGCTGGCTGTAAAACACCCGCCATCACGCCGTTTGACGCCACCCGACTCAACCGCAGACGGCCACGGTTTGGTTCCGGTTTGGTTTAGTCTTTCTGCCTCGCCTGCCAGCGACCGCTCCACCCCAGTGCGAAGTCGCTGACCACAATCCGATCCCGGCTCTAGCGGGCTGACCCAGCTGACATTCCATTCCGACCGGTGCGACCGAGCGTGTGCACAGGACACAGGACAGGAGCATTAAAACGAAATCAATCTTTCTCCACCTGGTTCGCGCCCGGTTCGCACTTCATCAATTAACCGGTGCACCGAGGTCCGGGTCTGACGGTTGACAAGCCGGGATCGTCTGTCATCCACGCCGAGGATCGCTGCAAAAACGATGCTCTGCGGTAGGTACGCACCTCGATCTGAGGTCCGGAGCCAGATCGGGACCGCGACCGCATAGTTTCCGCCAGAGAAGGCGGCATATGGCACTGTGACGAATTGGTCCGGCGATAGATTCCGCGCCAGTTCCGCTCCCAGCCTCCCCCCGGGGCTCGCTCGAGTTGATAAATATGATTTTAAATGGAAAATTATAGCACACTCCGAGGATCTCCGGCTCTCTCTTTCTCTCGCTCTCCGCGTGGGTCTTGTTTCCGCGAGCCGGATCGGATCAGGTGGGGATCGGGACACTAACGGACGGCCGCGGATTACCGACCAGTTCGGACCACTCCGGGGACTGTGGAGACTCTCGTGGAAACTTCTGCCACAAGAAACTGCCGCAGAAGTGGTCGATGGCGGAATGGTGGCACACGGGGCACCCCCGCGGCCCCGTGCGCGGCGTCGAGAGCACCAGAACGAACAAATTACCCAGTCTCCCTGCCCCGGTCTTGCCGTCGCCGGTTAAATCCTGTCCACTTCGGCTCGACTCGACGTAGCACGCTTCTCAACTTCATCGCCAATTCCTTGCTCACGGAATTCACGGCCGCGGACGGACGGACGGTCGGTCGCGGCGAGCGCTAGAGAATGGAATGTAGAGTGTGTCATTGTTAAGATTATCTTCCTACGGCGCCTTCTCCCGCCCCCGGGAACGGCCAGGACGATCTCGCGCTGGACTTCCTCGCCTCACGGGACGCCCGGAACGATAAGCTAACCGCACGTTGTCACCGCCGGACGCCCGGCCTGCAACCACCCGCACCACCAAATTAGCTTCCCCGCCCCCCAGGGGGGGGCCCAATCAGGTCGATCGGCGGCCCGGGCGAGGTGTTGATACGGTAGAGCTTCTCCGTCTCCGTGGTCTCGGTAGGTCCACCGCATACCGGGTCCCGCTTCCGACCGACGTATCAGGTTTCCTGTCTGCCTTTTTCTACGCTGCCCTCGGTCTTCATATGGCTTCGAGGCCTGCGGAGGGGGGGCCGAGACTGGGGCGAGATCGACAAGATGATGCCGGTTGCCGAGAGTGCGCCCGGGTGTTTAGGCGATCTTTAACTCGAGACGAGCCGATCGAGTAGTTTACCGATCGGCACCGGCGGTCAAAAGTATCCGGCGCCGTGTGCTACTGCTTCTCGGTGGCCCAGTCCAGTCTGGTACATCGGAAATAGGAAGGCAATCTACGTCTTGGTTGAAGGAACCTACTGCAACCGATGATTCCATTGAGCTAATACATTGTAGATGGCTAGCTGTTGATCACGAAATTGGTTTATAAAAATCCTAAAAAAATCCTTGGAACATCCAGTCCTAACCAGTCCGATGTGGGCCGCATTTTGGAAATAGTATACAAATATCTCAAAATGCAATAAAGCTCAAATTCCGTTCGAAACGAAAGGCGCTTCTCACAAGTTAAGACTACTTTTAGACCGAGAGAACAAGACTGAGCCACGTGAGCGCTCTTGGCCTGCATCAGAGACAATGTCGATATCTATTGCTTTCTGTGACGGTGTGTTTTTACGGGCGAAGTGGTAAGGTCTGGCATTTATCATTACAAAATAAATGCCTACTTCATTCAACCGGATGCCGTTTCGCCGTAAGCAAACAAATTCAAAGAATCCTGCTAGAGAATAAAGTATAAACTTTGGAACACATCTGTGAAGAATTGGAACACATCTGTGCGTGGGTGGAGGAACTTTGGGACCTATTCGAGACCGAGCGACCGACTTGGCCGTGGTTACTGAACGAATATTGCTACCAGACTCATTCACGCACTTGGTATAATCGCTGTTATTTTGCACAATGTTTGTTGAGTGTACGAATGCTGATCAAAATTTTTTGCAACTTTCCCAACTGAATTTCCCCGAGCTACGTATATCCGATTTTCGATTTTTTTTGTTGCGTTAGGTTGCTACACATGTCAGTGATTTATGGTGAAATGTTCGGTCATTTTGAGTAATCAGTCAATTTTTGATAGATGTTTTACTTGGGCAAGATTTGGCTCATCGTCGATGCCGTCTTTATCTCCTAAATCGTATCGTAGCGTCGTCCTTTCATGGCCTCCTTCAGTTTTTGGAATAAGAAAAAGTCACAGGGGGTTAGATCTAGAGAATACGGTAGCTATGGCAAAAAATTCGTATAGAGGAGTTTTTTACAGCCATCACCATGCAGTTTTCTATTGCTTTTCAACGCGTTAACGAGATAACCAACAAAAGAAATAAAATTTAGTATAAAAAAATAGCAACAAAAAACTGTTGAACGGCTGGGCTGAATCTATTTACTATCACCATCCTTCATCCTTAATCACACTGATCCGTCTCACTGTACCGGTACTTTCGACCATCGGTGTGCAGGTGCAAGCTACATTACGCGGACTTGAAGCGTAATTATTCAAAATTCTCTCGCCCAATAGACAAAGGGAGCTACGGGCGCACGCGCGCGATGCAACACCCGGTTTGGTGGATGGTCCGCCGGTTTTAAGGACACCGACACCGGCCCACCCCACCGGGGTCTTAGAAAGTTGTTTCCAAGTGGCGTCTTTGGCACGGATGCGCGCCGGCCGATGCGCCAAACCGGCCCCAGGGGGCGCTGAAAAGTGATGATAGATACGCTGAAAGTGGTTCCGTTTTTTTCGTCCCCGGCCAAGCAGCTTCCTCCGGGCCACGGACAGGTGTAACCGTGTAGGCTAATGGTACACTTTGCGATGTTCAATTTCACCATCATCACCGTGGCCGGCCCGGCCCGTGCAGTGATATCTAATTGCAGTGCCCCACGTAGCGCGGTTGCCGGGCCGGTCGGCATGTTGGCCGCGGTTGTCAGAGAAAGCCAACATTAGCATATTAAGGCCCCCGGCCCCCCGAGAGCAGGTCCCTGGCCGGCTGGCAGACATCAATCCACGCCAGGCGGCCCGTCAATCCCGGAGGCCCGGTTCCGTGGGTCTCCGCCCGGAAAAACCGCCCGGCGGTAGCCGAGCTAGACGGATGGAAAATTATCAAAATCCCCGCCCGTAGCCACCCCACATGGTGGGGTCAATGGGCGAATGGGAAAACGCATTAATGTAATGTGTTTATAATTGAAAAGCAACATTAATGGCGAGTAATTTCGCAGTCGTTTGAACAATCCAACGCCATCCGGTCCGGTAACGCGAGCGAATGTGTGTTTGTTGTGGCCCCCGGTCCGCCCCAGCAAACACCCGTCCGTCCACCCGCCCGCCTGGTTATCGGGCGCGGTGCTCCGGGGCCAACTGGGCCAGCCTCTAATTGCACGCATCGGTTTCCTATGCGCGACCGGAAGTGCTGATTATGGCCGGAATCTTCGGCTGCGAGCTTTGTTTTCGTTTCCTAAGCTGATGAGCCCTGATGCCGTTGCTGAGGCAGCCTTCTGTGATGATGAGTGTGTTACACTTGGGAGATGGTACCAATAAAACAGACTCACCACAGAGGCTATGCTTCTATGCTTATGTTGAAAACTGTAACTTTGTGCCTATTTGTCCGCTAGTTAGTTCGGCCACAAAATATGCCTTCGCTTTGCGACTTGATTTTATTAAGGATCGTTCAACACGGTGCCAGGATGTTCCAGTAAGAATCACTTGCTTTTAATAATAAATCAAAATGCCTAAAAACTATCGATAAGAATATTTGGGAAAGGCACAAACCATAGAGTGTTTTGCAACCGGACCCTACTTAGGAAGGATTCAATTATTAAAAATCCAAATCGCATACTAGGTTTAAATACACTCTCGGAAGCTATCCTGCAATTGCTGGTAAAGAATTATTCCACCCAATTCCTGTGTACCGCCAAGGAAATCAGTCGCGGACATAGTTAGGTTAGGCTCTGGGACAATGCAAATGCACCACTTAATCCGACGCCAGACCGACTCCACCAGCAGTCCACGCACGTCCACCGGTTGGGGCCAATTTTCGGGACTCACAAAGCCGTCGTATGAGTCACGGAGCGGTAGGAGCATCCGAATTTGCATGCCCCTCGGATGCGCACGAATGCAAATCGGCACTGCAATCGTCGTTTTACATTGAATTCTGATCCAATTTACATTGTTTATGCCCCCGGGGGCCAGGCCAGCGGGCATCCTGCCACACGACGGCCCCAAAATCAATTTCCTTCGTCCATGTTTAACTCTTGTTTATTATAATCGTTATTGTTTTGGGGCGCATCACACAATATGAGGCGCGGCGGCTGTTTCGTCCCTTTTGCTACGCGCTTTCGACGCATCGAAAGGCAGCACAGCACACGGTACGTTTATCACCATTCGCCTCCCAAAAAACCGGGGAAGTCAGAGCGGTCAGGTTGCTTGAGGAGTTGAATGTGGAACGTATTGGCGCCGCTTAGAATTGTGTTCAAACTTTAAACGTAGAAATTAGTAGAGTTGAAACAAATTTGTTAGCTTATCCGCAAGTGAAAAATAGCGTTCCGAAACTTACTTGATGTTTCGTCCTTACAATTCGTATGTTAAAACCACCAAAATAGAGTATAACCAGCGCAAGTAAAAGTGAGAAATTATCACAAACATGTCAATAAAAATTCTTGGAGCTAAACGTAGTCGAAGAGCTTTACACAAAATCAAGGAATAAAACAGGTGTGGTCAGTACGAGGTCTCCCGAAGGAAAGAGAAGATTTACTGACACTCATGAGTATTATTTAAAAAGAAAAGAAAATGATTGAAAGTACGGTAAAAAAGTCTGCTACCACTCTTCTGGGTTCTTCCTTAAACAACCAAACAAACGAAGCGAGAGTCTTCTGAAGGATCGACGGAGCACAGACGGATCGATGACGCCTTCAACGATACTATGAAATACGAAAAAACCATCTTCGAAGCTCAACCCACCGGGATTTCCAGATTGACTAACCGTTTCGAACTCGAAAATGGGCTACCCATCCTAGAAGCCTAGCGCGACAGGCCGTCTCGGGGCCGATGTGTTCCGCATCAGCGGCCCTCCAAAGTGTCCTGTTCCCGGCTCCGATCGCGCATCAAGCGAGATCGATCAGCGGAGACGATCGATGACACTCGGCCACCCTCCCTCAAGCCCCTCATTCTCTTTTTATCTCGCTCGCTCTCTCTCTCTCTCTCTCGGTCAGTCTCGCGGACCGCGACCGGGCACACCGATAACGCATCGCGCCGCGTCCGTTGACAGTAGCGGAGCACATTCCTCGGTGGGGTCCTCTGCGCCGCAATCAGCCAGCAAGCGACGCAACAACAACAACAGCCAAGTTGGGGGAAAAAGAAAAACCCGACCCGAAGAGGGCAAGGCGCGCGCGCGCGCATCTTTTCGCGACAACCGTCAGCACCGGTGGCAGCAACTTTTCCAAAACATGACGCGACAACGTTTTATGCGATTTTTTTCGGTTCGCTTTTCGGTTTTGGTTTTTCGCTGATTTTAGGCTCCTGCTCCACCGGGCTGCCTGGTGCCGGCCTTTTGTCTTCCCGGGGTGTGTGTGTGTGTGCGCGCGATGGGAGCGGGACATCTCCGGGAGATGTTGCCCGTCCTTGTTCGGTTGCTAGAGGGGGCCACGACGCGGGCCACGAAACACACACCGGTGAGGGATTGTTGTTTATTTTTTAATGTACGTATGTTGGTATATCAATTTTGTGTGTTCCGTTCGCTGGCCGCGCGGAGACGAGTCGCGATAACAATAATTTATATAGAGCGCAGCGTGCGGCGGCCGTGTTTAATAATATATAGAAAAAAAAAATGTGTATGTATAATACCGCCATCGGCCCTCGTCCTTCCGCGGGTGTGGGGGGGGGGGGGGCTGTGGTGGGAAAACCGTCCGTCCCGGGGACGGACGGTGGCGCGCATTGTTTCTGCCGCGGCCCCCAATAGAGGCCGCGGCCGGGCAAACGATAAAACCCGCGAGTCCCGAGGACGCCACGGAATGTGAAAGGACGCGACAGGGAGACCATCCGGACGGTCGGCTGGGGCGGAATCGGGGTCGAAATCTGGCACCAGAAGGTTCAAGGAACCTCCGTCCTGGGCTGGCCTGGGCCTGGGCTCGGGGTAAACGGTCGTTTTTGATTTGCGACAAAGTATGGCCGGCCGCAGCGCAGCATAAGCGTCGAGCATCGGAGAGTGCATATTTTGTGCATCGTTCCGGTCGTTTGTTCTTCGTGCTTGTGCTCTTCATCCTGCACCAGGCGGCGGCTCCCGTGAGATGGTTTATTTGCTTCGTACGCCGCGATATTGTCGCGCTCGTCTCCACACACGCCTTTTTTTATGCTCGGCCGCTTCTGGGGATTCGGAAACATCCATCCAGCGCGCAGGATGGATGGACATTTCGGGGGCACACACACACACACGCCAAGCGGAAGGCAACCCCCCCTCCACACACGGCACAGAGCATAACACTTCGCGGAGCTGAGTGAGCGATTTTCGGATGACCATTTATTTTCGCGACTTTTCCCGACTTTTTTCCCGACATTTGTTGTGTTTTTTTTTTGTTGCCCAGGTCGCTGACGCTGCCCCCCCCCGCCCCCTGCGCCCGCAGGCTTTCGATCAAGCGGTGCTCCTAGGCCTGAGCCTGGTGACGCGATCCGGACGTCGGACGTTTGTCTCTTTTGGTTTTTTGATTCGCGCGGCCGCGCGACCCGCCCGCCACGCACGCTGGCGTGTCTTGCGTTCTGTTTTCTTTTCGCCCCCCTTCTTTTTCCTTTTCCTGTTGCTCCATTCTCGCCGGGCCGGTCTTATGTTTCGCGATTACGTTTTTGGTCAATTTCGTCATTTTTGGCCGGACATTCTCCTTTCGGCGGCGGCAGCAGCAGCGATCGACCCCGCGTGAGACATGTCGTGCGAGGCGTTGTTTCTTTGTTGGCGTGGTTTTGTTTTAATTTTACTGGCGGCCGCCACTACCACGGCGGCCCCGCATGATTATGTGAGAGAGCGGCCACCGCCACCGCCGCCACCGCGACCGCGGTATGCTGGCCCCCGGCCCGGGCCAAGCCACCAGCCAATGGGGGCCAGCACGGGGAATGCTTATTTTATTGTGTGCCGTTGATGTTAAATCAAACATTTGGCGACACTCTAATCGTCGTATGAATAATGTGACAACGGGTAACAGAAAAGCAATCAAATAAATTCTCCAGCTCCGGCTCCGCTCCAGTGCGGGCCGCGCCAGTGATGATGATGATGACGATGATGCTGCTGCTGCTGCAGCGGCGGCTGCGGCTGCTTATGTTGATGCATTCGATTTTCGTTTTATTGCTTGTGGGTCCTTGCCGTTTGGTGATGCTCCTTCCATGCCGTTCGTCGATAGTTTGTGTGCACGCGGGTATTTTTTTTTGCTTCCTTCGAGTGCCCTCCGTGGACCCTCCGGTGGATTCGGCAAACCCTTTTCGGTGCCGACCAGTGCCTCTGCCGCCGGTCCGCCGTTGCGATCGGTTTGCGTTTCGATTTGACGTCCGGCGGTCCCCATTTGTGATGCCGGGAGGACAATTACGGTGGCGGCGGCGACGGCGGCGGCAGTGGCCAGCAGCAAGTTGTTAACACTTGTGCAATCGAATCATCATTACGGCTAACTGGCTAACTGGCTGTTTTATCGCCGCCGATTGCAATTGGTCGCCCATTGCAATTGGCATCGGGTCGGCAAACGAAGTGGTGGTGGTGGCGAAGTGGCAAAAGAAGTTATTTACATTTCGAGTCCGATAATTAATGAAGCGGCCAGTGTGGCCGGGGCCCTGAGGCCCTCCCGCCTGAGGGAACCACGCAACGTGCGCTAATTAACGCGAAAATCAATTGGTAGGTAAAGTGTCCGAACACCCAGCGGCTTTTCGGCACCCTTTTTTTGGTGGCATTTCGATTGGGAGGTGGCTTAGAAACTGGCCTCAGATTTGGTCGATGGGCTTACACCTAGTTTGATTGGGCCATTCAACTCGCGGATGATAGTTTTGGGAATATTGTGCTTATTGATTTTATATGCTTTGAGCAAAAGTTTGAAGCTGATCGATGAGTTTCATTGAACTAATGCAGAAACTTTATGCTACAATTTTGCTAATAGAAAAAAGGATATTGTATTTAAAAAAAATACATTAAAACATTTTTTTTGTTGTTCGTTTGAAAAACCATTCATTTCGGTCCAAGGAGATTTGTTGCATTCCCTTTTCAAAAAAATTTTTTTTTTACATTATAAAGATTTTGAGCTGTAATAGCCTAACATTCGTCGTTATTTAATTCTAATCTAATTCTAACACCAGTAATACCAGTTCTAATACCAGTGTGTACCTGGGCGTTTCAAACCCTGGCCTTTCCGAGAGACGTGAACTGGTAGGGGTTTTTGAAGTACAAGAGCCCCTACTCTGAGGGAGTTGGCGACTATGGGTCGTCGGCAAAGGCTCACAGAGAAGTGACTCTATTCTGTAATTCGCGATCTTCGCCTCTGAGGATTCTGCGATTATGGGTCATCAGCAAAGGCTCGCAAAGTGAAGGGTGACTCTTGAAAGGGTTTTTGACTCCTTTGGGCAAAGACTCCTTTGGGACAAAGCGTCTCTTTTCGAAAACTGATATCGCACAAATAGACACCTCTGGCGTTTTCCATCACTTTGAACAATGTTTCGGCGGATGTGTTGGCAATTTCGTGGCGAATATTTTTTCTTGAGGGCAGCTAGAGTCCTAGAGGCTTGTCAGCGTATACCTTGTATTTCAAATAACCCCAAAAATAAAAGTTTGGTGGCGTCAAATGTGGTGATCTTGGTGGTCAGTCAAAATTTGACCATTTTTCGATATGACTTATCAGCCAAACCAGAATAAATTGATCCCTGGTTGAGCTGTTGGAACAAGTAACCGTCCATGTCATTTTCACGAACAGCGGGCTTCACAAAACTCGTTATCATGGTCCGATAACGTTCACCATTGTCGGTTATCGTAGCTTCATCATCAGCGTAAAAAAATACGAGCAGATGATCATATCCTTGCAAATACATTGAATGTTGGATTAACTGAGTGTTTTCGGTAGCATGAAACGGAAAATTTTGGTTTATTTATTTATGTTTATCGTATTTTGAAAGTACAGCTGAACAAAATTGGGTAAAATATGTACAGAAATTACGCTTCCCTTTCAGATGAACTCAACCAATCTGTGGCGTCTGAGTTGAACAAAAAAACAAGGGAACAACAGAAAACACCAACAGGCACGACGTAGAGAATCGGCTGCATCAGAATGGTTGCCCCAATTGTTGGTTGTGACGTTAGTCAGGTGGCACTGGCCAACTGGTAAACTTTGAAGTAACATACCGAAGAGAAAAGCTAGCTCGATACGAGGTTCGAATGAATGTGGCAGTCTTTGTATCCAAATGGAACAGATCCACGAACAGAACAATGTTGGCTTAGAGGTTTGCGCTTGATGATCGTCTCGCTACTTACAAAAATGGCCATGTAAGCCTCTTTCGCGTAACAAAACGATGGTGGGAGGAACGATGTAAAACGAAGCATTTATGCTACGCCACAAGCCGAGCCATTGCACGTGGGCTACGCTCTGGAGCTACGATTTTGAAGAGCTTCAATTTAACTCCTTTTCACGCTTGATTCAATGGATTGTTAGCACAGATCCGTGTCCTCAGCTGGCCATTGGCAACATTAGACATTTGTTCTTTTTTTTCCCTGCCTGACAGCGCGACACGTCCTGGGGGTGGGGAAAATCTACAATGTTACTCACAAACGCACAGGCAGCCGATCGGCGAACTGATCGGCGTTCGCAAAACGTGCATTTATTACGCAATGTCACTCTCTTCAGATGCACAAAGAGCAATTTTTGCAACTCACGAGCGCAGCGCAACATAAATCAATCGAATCGCTCAGTGATCGGGGGGCCCATCTCTTGGCGCGGGCGCGAGAGGAGCCCGCTTGGCACCGGTAACGTTTTGCTGCTGGAGCGTGTGGCCGGCCAATATGTGTAGTGCTGCGTATAGCCCAAGCACCCTCTAAGCAAGTGTACCGTGCGACGACGGGGTGCGACGCGTGATCTTAAGGAGCCAGCGCCAAGCGGCACTTGGGACCCACTCCACCGGCCGGTGCTCGACCACCGGGACCATTGCGCAACATTGTCTCGTGTCGGTGGCGGCGGCAGGGCACCGGAACCCCCCCCGGTTCCGTCTATAAATAAGTCAACGGATGAATTTAAATATATTAAAAAACGGCCCGCATTTAATAGCACCTCTCGGCGGGGTAATGAAGGCACCGTGGCCGCCGGCCACAGTGGTTGGGTGGTGAGAAAAATCAGAAGCAAAGGAAGTGGCAACCCGCGCAGCATAGGCCAGGGGGGGGGGACCGGGTCGGACCAAGGGGCCCTGAGGTGAAACGATGCAAAATAATGCCACCAAGAACTCACCGCTGGGCTGCACCGCTGGGGAGTAACAATTTACGGCAACGATCGCCCAAAACGGTTGGCCTCTGGCTGCATGCGAGCAGCCAGGGGTGGGCAGAGGCAGAGCAGAGCATAGGGTCCATCAGCGAGGCCGGTTGAGCCGGTTGGCCGGACAGCCGTCGCCACTATCGATGATGAGCAGAAGAACAAAGAACCACAATTTATTTGTAATTATAGTTCAGCTGCGGGCCTTGATCAAGCCTTTCGCGCGCACCACCCCTCCCCCGGGGAACGCCAGAGCGAGACGACACGCGGCATCCGTCGGCAGGACCGTCGGGACCATCCGAACGGTGGCGGAGAGCAGGTGGTCCGGCAAACAGCTGATGGAAGATTGCGTAAAACAGTCGAAAGCGCGTCCCCGACGACGACGACGACGTTGGCCCCGAGGGGCCGAAATGTCAAAAAGCGGAGATGACCATTTATGATGACCGGTGGTGGGACGGGTGCGGGTGGTGCAGCGGAAGCTTGGAACCAGCCGACCGGATGGCAGGCAAGTGCTCACAACGCAAACGGCGGATAGGGTACATCCAGAGGTGAACCTTTTAAGCTGGATCACGGATAGACGGAAGCAGAATGTTTAAAAGGGGCCACCGGCGACGGGAATGTAGAGACAAAGTCCTAGATCTCAACTAAACACTTCAGAATCTTCGGAAAAGTGATTTGATGCTTCTGGAAAAAATATTTCATCAAAGCCACCGTAGGATTCGGTCAGGGGATTCAAAGGTGGAACACACTGCGGTGGTGTAGAATAAGTCGGAGCACCTAGTCTTTGGAGTCGATCCGATCGGAGCACAGATTCCGAGGAGCGCTCTGGTAAGTACAGGGTGGTCAAATAAGCGTTCTCTTTTTGAACTACCTATTATTTGACGTTAAAAGCGTCAAACTTGATTCTGGAAATTGTAGACATTACACTTTGAAATTTACGAAATGGGTCGCTATACGCTTGAAGAAAGCTGGGAAATATTAAAAACTTATTTCCAAAGTGATAGGTCCTTAATCAAACGGTACGATATTTGAAAAGCTTAGTGCATTGAAGCTCATTTTCACCTTGGTTGTTATGCTAATAAGCAAAATTGTCGTTTTTGAGGTTCCGAAAACCCACACGTCGTGCAAGAGAAGCTAATGCACCTAAAACGAGTGACAGTTCGGTGCGGATTTTGGTCTGTCGGCATCATCGGCCGTCGAAGGCGTACGCAACCGAGCAAAGTTGGTTGATTGGCTCTTTGGCGAAATTGAAGCTGAGAATTTAGCCGACATTTGTTTTCAGCAGGATGGCGCTACGTGCTATACAGCGACAGTCACGATCGATTGTTTGCGCCGCATCTTCGACATCGACATTTGAGCGAAATTGTTTTTTATACATAAATTTGATGATCAACCTTTCAAATTAATGTTTAAGTATCGAAAAATATTTTGTCGTTTTCTTTTTATAACTAAATGAAAAAGAAAACACTTATTTGACCACCCTATATAACATCAAGAACGTAATCCACTTGCAAAACCCAACGGACTATTGGTTGTTAATTCTACTTCTGCAACCTCCTGCATATTGCAGGATAACTTAGATAAACATGGTCAAAAACAAGTTAGAAAAATGTCTTTGGGATGCTCTAGTTGTAGCCTCTACCAACCCGAAATTCACGTCAAACGAACGAACGAAGCGAATCAATTTTCCAAGAACTCTCTTGATTTGCTTCCGAATTGGACTATTAATTGTATACATTTTTGTGAAAGCCAACGTCGGGTAGAACATATCGATTCCTCTATGCACATTTGTGGCTTGGCATCTATAGCTTAACCTTAGCATTTGTACATTTTGAGGCCAAATAGTAAAAATTCAACATTCAACGTCCTTTATTTATCTAACTTTTGTTAGAATGTAAACATTTGTGGGCCCAGCAATTTTTACATTGCCATTGGAATGGGCACAGCAACTTTATGAGTACCAATTTAAAGTTTGGCGCTCATGTTGTATGCACTGTAAGGATTCGAACTGACATCTTTGCATCTGAATGACGATTGTAATCGTTCATAGAATAAATACAAATACATCGAATATTTTATAAAGTTATCGGCACTCAACGTGTTTCGAATTGTTGCAGTAGAACTCATCAACAGAAGTGGTACTAAGGGAAATGTTTTGAACGGAAGTTAAGTTGAATCCATCTGCAAACTGAAATAAAAAAATCATTCACTAACCGATAAATAATACAATAATACACAGCATACACTGATAAGTAATTTAAGGGCATTTTGAATCCCAAAAACATGAGTTAATTGACGCAGATTTTCGTCGATTTTAAGCTGAACGACGATGTTGGTTTAATCCGTTCGATATTCATCGTACGCCATAAACAGTAGTCATGTCGATCCTAATGACCGTTTGTTTTGTTTCCAAACAATACACTACGGGCGGAATGAAGTTTGCGTAGTGCTTTAGTCACAGAGCACCTTCAAAGCTCTTTTAAGAACAGGCAAGGACTGCGTCTGAATCCCTGATAAAAAAATTCAAGTCAACAAAACCCCGAACCAACTTCGATGGTTCAAGCCAACCAGCGCACGGCCAGGGTGTTCCACCTTACGCAAGAACGGCAAGAACGAGAAGCTGCGACCATTCTCGCGATCGCTACTATCCTGCAGCGGCTCGGCTCTCGATCACTCAATTGCGTTCCGATCGCGCCGAGTCCTATCATTCATAAGCCGACTAGCGCTGCTGCCGTCTCGCTCTGGCGCTCCGCTCCGGGTTGACGATGCGGCCGATAGACCAGTGGCCCGAGGAGGCAGCAGGCGTTCTTAGGCTTAGCATCGTCTTAGTTTACTTATTATTATTGCCGTGGTTGTGGCCGTTGTTTTATTCCACATTTTCGTTGCCCGTTCATTCACTTCTCGGTCTCGCGGCCGGGTTTCCGGCCCCCCCGACCGTGCCGGGGGGGGCCGAAGACTTCTTTACCGTTTTAGATTTCGGCTCCCAGTGTGTGTGTGTGTGTGTGTCTGTGTGTGAGGATGTCTTTTGCCCCCCTTTTTCGGTTCATTTTGTTTTTATTGTGCGTTGTTTTTGTTGATTTTTTTTGGGGTGGCTTCCACGCTGGAAGTCTTACGTTTTGATTCATCATTTCCCGGGCGTCCCCCGGTGGCGTCCAAGGCGTCACCGTAAACGGTTCTGCTGGCCGACGATGCTGGATGACATTTAAATTATCCCAACCCGGACCCACGGTTCAGGCGCATCGACCGTCGGCGTCGGAATTCGACCGCGGGCGCTAGATATTGGCGACTCCAAGTTCGTGCATCCCGACCGAGTCTCGATTCCAGGGATCCGGAGGCGGAGGAGCTCCACCGCACGGACAGCTGGGACGCCGCGGGACCCTACCGGGGAGGCGGCTTATGCAACTGCTGTTATGACGCGTGACTATCAACAATGAATTAAGATTAAATTGGGCGATTGGACCGCGCGGTTATTCCAAAACACCAGATGCTGCGATGCCGCCTCCGGCCTCAGACCTCTTCACCGGCCGGCTGTTTTGGCATTTTGGTTGAAAGGTTCCGCGCCGAAAGGCCGTTTTTTGCCGGCTCGCCCGTTTAGCTCCCCGGCCTGGAGCCCCGGCCTGGAAGGAAGTCTATTACGGTGGAGGCAATATAAAGTTTTGTTTTTTTCGTTCGTTCGTTCGTTTCGGTTTCGTTTCATGGCGCATTAGACGTGCGCGGGGTCCACAGGTTTCGGAAGATTCGGCCCACAAATCCTCCACTTCCTTCGTCCGGAAGGTTGGAGGCTTGAAAGATTCATTAGCGCAACTCAGAACAATATAAATACATGGCGGGGGTCGGGCGGCTCTGGACGATACCTGTCCTTACCGCCACCACCACCGGCGAGGCGCTCCCCCTGGGTTTGGGTGGGAAAATGTACTGTGAAATAATTTATTGATTGACCAACGCCGCCCGAGCCCGGACGATGGAGCACCCGACCTGGGCTTCTTTCATCCTTCGGTCTGGTGGGAGCGGAGCATCCAAACCAAGCACGGGAGGAAGATTCCGATAATTTACCCACCGAGTTCCTGTTTCGCTCGCCAAACCCCATTTGAATACGCATTTGCGTACCATCTGGCGGAGCAGATGTCGGGGCAATCAGGTGAAGCCTCGGCGCAAATCGGCACTCGGGAAGAATAATTTAGACCACTGCCCGGTCCGGGTTGTCGGCTTATGATCCGTATCCGGTGCCCGGGCTAGCGAACCTCTCGCTCTCTCTCTGGGATCGCTCATCAATATCCTCCCTCTGTGTGGGTCACCTGAGCGATCGCGTTCAGGGTCAGCTATGCTGCAGAAAGGACGATAAGCTAACAAAGCGCTTCACTTCAAGCGAAGTCTGGAGTCGAAACGGATCGCCGGAGTGCAGGAGTGTGTCTGTCCGATCCGGAGTCCGATGAGCGATGTGTCAGCTGAGTTGCCTTTCAACGCGCGGATCACACAAAGCTTGCGGATCGCGCGGAGTCCAGGACTGACAGGCCCGCTGGCAGGTCCGTCCGGTCGGTACCGTAACGCGAAGCGTTACATCTGTCACTCGCCCGTTCCACCGTGTCTCGGCTGATTGACCGGCGCTTTTGCATCGAAGCGATCCCATATCGATCACCTCACCCGATGCACTCCGGGATTGAAAGTTGGAAACAAAATCCCGACAAAACGACGGAGCCAACGATCAGCCCGGGAGGCCAGATCACTAATCAAGATCCGCACTTGCTGATAGACCGGACCGGGCTGCCGTTGGAGAGGCGATCCGTTGGATCGATTGGTCTGTCCAATGTCAAGTGTGGACCCAGTCAGGTCCGGTCGGTCCAAGGACACCAAGGAGAGGGTGCGCTTTTTTATCATTTGATTGATTGCACACCCCGCCTGGTCTGGGCGACCAAGGGCGACAGTCTGATTTATGGGAACTCTCCAGGTCGCTGCAGCCACGCATCGCAATGCCCGGGCCGGGTGTCGAGTGGACAATTTATTCATCGGTTTTATCGGTCGGTTGGCCGGCCTTGTTGTGGCCGGCTCGACAACTGTATCATATCGCCAAACGGTGATCTACGCCCCGGTGCCGGGCGCTTTGTTACGCTACTAATTTGGGCCCCGGCTCCCCTCGCTTTTTCCCCGAAATTTCCCTTTTTCCCCAAAATGGCCCGCGGCCCGGTAGGTTCCCGCGGGCGAGCGAAAAGAAGAAACGGACCCAAAAAGACAACCGTTAATCAGCCCAAAGTGCCGCCGTAAAACCGAAACGTTGTACCGTAGGATTCCTCGATCAAAAGTTGACCGTTGGCGAGAGAGAGTAGAGCCGCCGCCGCCGTTGGTGGCGCTAGGCCAGCTTTTTTGTGTCCGACGGTCCCCACGGAAACCTCATCTTCAATCTTGTCCGGTTTTTCGCTGCCCTCCGGAGTGGCGCTATCGTGGAAACTCCTGAGAAACCTTGCGGCCTCGCGCGACCAGACCGTCTCGGGTCTGGTCGGTATTGATTAATTTGCTGTGTAAGATATTGGCGACTGGCGACGAGCACCACGCTCGCGGGACGTGCATCACGCCGCCGGGCGCTTCGTTTCATCACACGCCGCCCGCTTGTGAAGGGGGGGTTCGCTCGGAACATTCGAGCAAAAACCCGGGCACGGCGATCGGCACTTTCGGTGGAGGATCGGCACCCGGAGCGGGGCATTATTTACGGTTTGTTTTGAAACCGATTCTTGGGCCCGCCAGGGCACGTCAGGGCCGCGATTAGTCATCGTTGTTCTTCTGCACTTGCGCTAAATATCACGTGATTACCGGTATTGTACGGGACCACCACCACGATCTGGACACCTCCACAGACGGACCCCAGTTCGGGTCGCCCTGCATCCACACACTCTCTCGCAGTCGCAGGCCCACAAGGGAACGAATGCACCTGAATCCGTGGTTCGCGAGGTGCACGCTATGCTCAGGGCTCAGGGCTCAGGGCTGCTGGCGGCAGCACCCGAAGATTGCCAAATAGATTGTTAATTAAGCATCGGCAAAACTGGCAGCTCGTCCCCGGGGCCAGAATGAAATAGAAGCCAGTGAGGTGAGCCGCTTGGGTCGTGCTTTGCAGCAGGTCGCGCTCCGTGGGCCACCATAATTGGTAGCGTCCTGGCACGGTGTTGGCTCTCGGTAAATGTCACACGGTGAGGACACGGAAACTTAATCCAATGCATAGTCGTCGGGGTGCGATTGAATGGTGATGTTTCGTTAAGCGGGACATGACACAACGCGGTGATTATGTTTCGGGCCACGAACCCCCGTTTTACGGCGTGTGTTTATGATCGTAACCGCACCGTTGGCTAAGCATCATGATAATTGTTATTAAATGGCACTATAGCTTCGCTTAAAGGCCACGGCACACAGCTGACGTCTGGTTTATTAGATAGGGAAGAGAGTGTCCCCTTTTGGTCTACTTACTTGAACGAAGTAACGACAGGAGATGATTCAGGAGATGACTCAGGTACTCAGCTTCAGAATTTGTCACCAACCACCAAACCGGCAAACAACTTTCTTCGCCGCCCCAGAACGGACCCCGAAAGGGCGTACGACGCCCTTCCTTCGAACACTTTGCACTCAGAACCGCGGATCACCGGAGGATACACACAGCACACACCAGGGGCACACCCGGGCCGCAGCTTGGTTTCGCCACACTTCGCTAGCACAACGGAAACGGATCACACAATATCTTTTCCCGCGACCGGCCCGATATCGCGGATGATGGATCGCGCCAAAAACCTTTCCGTCAACACGTTCGGCGGATTTTTCCACTATCGTCTGCTGCACACACTACATTGTATTACACAAAGCACAGCACGCTCGGAACATGTTAATTCCGCGTCTGCCAGCCAGCGCACAAGTCTCTGCTTCCGCACGGTTCTACGCTTTGTCAGCTTCCTTTCTCGGCTTCGTTTCGTCAGCTCCGAGCCGGGCGTAAAACAATACCGACGGCGAAGGTCCTGCCGCTCCTTCGCCAAACAGTCCCGCTCTGCTCTGCTCTGCGCTGCTGGGATGATGAAATTACATCCAGCGAGTTAAGCGAGCGATCCGGGCAGCGCGCAAAACCGCGATAACGAGTGCGATGACGGCGGCGACGACAGCCCCGTTGACAGCGAGCCAACCAGAGCCAGAGCACCAGAGATGACGAGAACTCGTCGCCTCCTCGTACGTACGTACGCAAGTGTGCACGCAAATTCCACGCAAACCGGAGACTGCAACGCTGCTGCTGCTGCTGCAGACGACGACGACGAACCCGACGAATGTGAAGCTCGAGGCACGGCGGCCACCGACCGCGGCTGGACCGTGGAAGGTTGGTTGGAAGCGAGAGCCTCTGAAGCCGAGCGAGCGCGACCGAGTGCGACAAATTTCTGCTCTTCGGCCCCGGATCCCGACACTTGAGTCAGCGCCGCGAGCGACGGAACGTTCACCGCAGGCGCAGGAAAAGATCGCGAACACTGTCCGCGGGAGCTGGCGCGAGAGAGCGGCGGAAGTTCAGACCACGACACGACGGGACTGACGACTGACGGGACGACTGACGATCACCAGGACCTAAATTGGACGCGGATCCCACACTGACTGGCTGGCTGCAACCGGTGGGCCCGAAAATAGTTCACTCTCTCCACAACGGGTCCGGTGCGCGGGCAGGCGATCGGAAGGTTCCGGTCCGGGTCCGGGCATACACACACAGTCGCCACTTGTCGATCGCACTCCGCACTTCGGTCGGTGGGCTAATTTATACCTTGTTTTGATTGCGCCCCCTGGTCCGTATCTGTTCGAATATTAAGTGCGACTGACTTAAGTAGTTGATTTAAACTTAAGTCACCGGAGCAATTTTATATACAAATAGGCGCTGGCGAGAAGAAAGGCCGACCGCGCGCGCGCCCGAGAGCGCCTTTTGCGCGAAAGCTCGCTCTCTCTCTCTCTTCCCAACGGCGGACGGAGGATGAGGTCTCTCGCTCGATCGCTCCGGACTCCGGTCCAGACTCCGCTCACTCGTTCTTCAAGAGAGTGAGCAGAGAAAGAAAGAAAGCAGAAAACAAAGTGTGTTCTCCTGGGAATCCTGGTGCGCGGTCCAGAAAACGCAAGACACGAGCTCGAGTGAAGCGACGAACCCCGAAACGAGAGAGCACTGAACTGCGACTGCGCGAGATCGGGAGCATAGGAAATGCGAAGGAATTCCTCACCGAAAGCTCGCGCGATCGCACTCATGAGTGCGGCGTGAGAGCTTTCGGTGAGCGGATATGCGGCGATCGCGCTTGGGATATAGTTTATTGTTCCGCGCCCGGTCCACGATCGGGCGTACGTTTCTCGCGATCAAGCGCAACTAGCAACAATTAACGTGTAAACTGTACGATTAACTTGAAAGATATTCGGCAACCAACAAAACAAAATACATTCGTTAGTTTGCATTTAAACGTGCGCGCCCAGAGGGTCGTCCAATCAAACGTACTGCCCCATTTTGTCAGCTATAAAAGCTTCGATGCCGCGAGCTCTGGGCCGGGTGCAGTTGTCTGGTGCGTTGATACGACTTCTGGGCAGCAACCTAAACTCCGACTCCGACTCCGACTCTCGGGACCCGTGAGAATTGTGCGCCGTTTGCGCCGTTTTCGAACGGTCGCGATTTGCGAGAAAGCATCACACATCACCACGGGCGGAAGATCGCACCGGTGGGACGGGAAAGAACCAGGAGGGGCGTCGAAACATAGGCGTCTGGTTTAGTCAGCTGGGTGGAGCTGGTGCCGTTTTGGAGGCAAATCTGGAGGTTGATGTTCGTGCTCACTGAAGTCGTTTAAACTAGAGTACGATTCAATGTTGTAGTAAAGATGAAAACATTTTCTTCTATTACGTTAGTATTGATTTGTTTGTATTTTGGATTAAGCGGTTTGAATTGCTTTTTAAGAGGGTTGTCTATTCTCTCTACACTTTGCATTTTGTTAGGTATTTTATGATAGTTTTGATTATCGTTCTTACGTAATTTATTTTTTATTTGCGAGAACCAGTAATGAATTTTCCGATACTGCTAATGTACGGCCAATGAGATAAGTGGCCTACAAATCGAATATTTGCATGTTAATATGTTCTAAGGATCGTTCATACCAATTCATTGATCTTTTTATAGTTTTTGTTATTTATAAAGCGCTCTTTAACTCTCTGACTCTCTCTGAAGTTTAATTCAAGAACCCAAAAGACTTTGGGAAGTTCGAAATACCAGGATGAAATTTTTACTTCAGTTTGAGTTTACTCTAATTAATTGAAGCTAGAATAATATCAGGCGAAATAGTATCAGACGTATAATAGATTGTTTTACTGTATTTAGGGATTATTGATACAAAAGAAATATTTTAGCCACACATATTTAGAACAACACATATTTGTCAAGCGGTCCTTTCTTCGGTCCTCAGGTATTGTTTTGGTTCAGATTGTTTTGATTAATTTAGCTAATTCTTGTAAATTTTGTACGGTCTTTACACATACATATGGGACACATGTGCCTTGTGTTTACTACGGCGAATGACATGCACGGAAGGGAATTCTTTACCTTCTGACTTTAGTTTCTGTCCAATATTTTAGGCGGATTGAAAATGGTTTGTGAAGAAGATATTTACGTTTATACGTTTATCGTTTTGATGTTGATTTCTTGCGCCCACGAGCTTTAATATAAGGAATGCGATCTTCGTTTTCATAACGTTTGATTATTTAACCGATTGCTGCCCCACTTTGGTCGAATATTTTTGTCGAATATAAACTCATATTAATGACCATTCGACGTTCTTCATCGGTTACTTCAAAATATTTCGAGGTTTGTGCCATCTTACAAGCTTAGAAACAGTATAATTTCTTGTGCATTGTTTACCCTTACGTTTTTCAATGCAAAACATGTTAAAACTCAAAATATTAATAAAACAAATAACTGAATCTACTCTAGTTGCTTTATTGCCGAGCAAAACGAAGGAAATTAGTGTGAAAAACTGAAAACTTCAAGCTTCCAACTTCAACTAAACTTGTTCAGCTAGCTATGGCAACGATCGTCATAATTTTGGTCTGAGAACCTCAAACTAACATTCAACGTCTGGATAGAGCGAATCTCATAGAAATATTACTCATATTTTCACATATTATTCAAAATTTCCTTTCGCTATCCAATGTATGCGTGGTCATGGCTTCGGAACACTCCGTTCCGTGCATTCATTTCCTCATACACAGACCCGCCATGGCCCGTCAGTTACTGTTAGTTTTACATCTCCGACGTACTACAATATGAGTTGCTTCGCACGCGATAAACCGCTGCCCGCGAATGTCGGATCCTTGGAGTTATGCTGCTTCCTAATGACATAACCACCCCTGAAGAGCTATCAATGTCAGCTATCATTACGGATGCGAGATAAATTACTATCGGACGGGAAGTTTAACGGACACCAAACGGATTCGGAACAGCGATCGATCAAGCCTGTCCCGGGCGCGTACGCTGATGATGGGGTGCCCATCGTCGTCTGCCAGCTCTTAGACCAGACCAGACCAGTGCCAACTAAACTCCACGTTGTGACTAACGTAAGGTGTTTCTAAATTCGTACGCACTATCTTAGTGACTGATTTCGTCGGTTCCAATCCCTCCACTACTACTTCCCTATCGCGCGCTAAGGTCTGCAGCAGTAACTCGCCAACTGCTAATCTGTGCTCCAATTTGTTCACCAGCGTACGGGTGCGCCGGCACTAGCAAGGCCCACCAGTGTCCCGCATCCTTATCGTGTGGCATAAAATGGCGTACAATAAATTATGCAGAACGCGTTGCCGGATATCACCGAGCGGACCGAGGATCGAGTCTGCTTAATCACCGAATGGTTTACAGTTTCCTGGCACTGTAATGTTGCACTTGCGTTGCCCCTGAGCCGCGCAGTTGTTGATGGATGGCCGGAAAACTGGCCATGGCCAAAGCCGGGAGTCGGAGTCCGATGATGATGGACGCACTGCCTGGCGTGGCGTGCCGTTTTTCCGTGTCCGTACGGCGCGGCCAGAGCGCCGTACACAATCGCCAATCAATCTGTTTATCAATGCCGCCACCCTCACCGCCGCCACCGCCGGTGCCGCCTTCCCCTCGATTCAATCGATCTTAAACGATAAACATCAATTTTCCAACCACAACCGGCGCATCCCGAAGGATCGTTTATCTGCCCGCTCCCCCTCGGCACGATGTTTATTCATAATCAATTAATTCAATCAGAGTGCGCGGTGCGCCCGGACTCACCCAACTCCCGCGGTCCGCGGTTGACAGCCGAAGTTATTATGTTTGAAGCGGGCGCTCGTCTAGCCGGCTTCTTGCGAGGAGGCAAATTCCTGGCTGCCGACCGGCGGCCGGCCAACCCCGGGTGACTGATGATGATGGGCGCGGAAAATGTGGGACCATCAATCGGATCGGCAGCAGCCGAAGAGGGAAACGGTAACACTTTACCGGCTGATGAGCCAGGCAGGTCCCGGGAGGGGGAGCGAATAAGTGATTAGTGTGTGTGTGTGCTTGGGCAATTGTGCACCGGGCCTGTCACGCCCGGCCGGCCGGCTGGCTGTGTCACTTGGGGGGGGGCGAACTCCGGATCGGAACGGATCGCGTTGGACACACGTTGGCTTCTGGGCAGCTGAGCGGCGGCAAGCGCTCTCGGGCGGCCGCGACCGCGAAGGTGTAATTCTCCGTTTATTGTCACAATTATAATTTATGAACAAAAAAACACAGACATACGGGAGGCGCGCGCACACGTACAAAGAAACGGGGTTATGGCTTTTAATTCTACACACTGCGCTGACGCTGAAGCTGACAGTGGCCGCATCTTGCTCGGGAGCGCACACGCGGTTATGTGTTTTATGTTCGCTCGGCTATGCTCGCCGGCGCAGCAGCATAGCCCGCATCCGTCGGGCGGGTTTTTGCTTCAAGCGCAACCGCCAGCAGCAACCATCTGTCGCCGCCGATGTCGCGACGACGGACGAGCGGTGAGACGGGAGGCCGGGGAGCTCTTTCCCGCCGGGACGGCCGCCCGGTTTAATAACTCACCTCTCCCGGGCTACCTCGGCTCGATTGACCTATCATGGCAGAGTCCCGCGGGATCGACGCATCAGGCGTTTTGCTTTCCATTTTTTATGCTCCTCTCGCTTCTCGGGACAGCGGCCCGGGACACATCCTGCATCCTGCATCGGTACCGGTGCGGTGCGGTGCACGAATGATAACATTAATGCTGTGCAAAATGATTGATTGCAATGATAAATTAAACATCGCCGTTCGCGCAGACACTGGCGCTGGCAGTGGCGGGGCGAGATTGATAGAGTAGTCGAAGCAGCACCGTAAGCAAATTGTCCGTCAATCCGCGTCGCTCATCCTCGGTCCTCCTCCTCCGCCGGTGGCCGCCCCCGGGACTAGAGGACTAGAACCCGGTCGGCCGCGGTTAATGTGTGTTCGGTGGTTTTACTACAGATTAGTTGCACGGCTCGTTCAATCATCGATTACTGTTGGGCTCTCTCTCCCTCGGCTGTGTGTCTGGTTTATCGGTATGGCCTCTTGCCTCTTTGTGTGCCCCTGTACAGTGTCATCGGTCTGGGGTGGTAGGAGGAAGCCCCCCGCTGCAGCTGCCAGCCAGCTTGGGGCAGCCCGTTATAGATATCCCTTAACTTGAGCACCATCGCGTTGAGATTGGAGATTCTCTCCAGACTGAATGCGGTGCGGTGCGGAGCAGTACCGGAAGCGCCACCCCACCCTTCGAGGGGGTGGCGTGTCCCCGATCAGATCGTGTTTCGGCACGTGGGAGCAGTCGCAGCCTTCCGACTCTCCGATGATGGCACCCGGTGGTGGAAGCATTCGGATAGAAAGGTCACGAAACGGCCGTAATTTGGCTCCCCCGCTTTCTTGGCGTTGGGTGTGGCCCCAGCTCGACTCCCAGCCACCCAGCCAGACAGACACAATGGTAATTATGTTCCCCCCTCAGACGGGCGGGCTTCCGACGTGCGGGAACCGGGAAAATCAGTCTCCCATAACCGTATCGAGTGTTATGCGTCAAGTTCTCATTTACACCCGGCCCGGCCGATGGTGGCGCGCGGTCCGGCACAACCATCCCCCCCCGAATCTCACGCGCCCCGGCCATCCCCCATGATCCCGTCGGGAGCGTGTGGAGCAATTTGCGGGCCACGCTCGAGTACACCCGGACGGCCTTTGCGGCGTCTCTTTCCCCGTTCTTTTCATCCGCTGCTGCACCACTGTTGGTTTGTTGCCTCATAGCTGACATGCCGAACCTAATGGGACGACGAAATAATTTAAATTCGTGGAGGAATATTTAAATAACTTCGGTCCGGATGGGTTACAAATGGGGTGCTGGGCGGCAAAAGTGACGCGATTCTTCAAGGCGCTTCTCGCAGATATGACGCGTGTGTGGACCTATTTTCCCATTTTAAGGTGGCGTTACAGCTGAGCATACTTTGAAGCACTTGTAATTCATCGTCATCACCCCTGTTCAATTCCCGTGGAGTGACAGGAGGGTTAGCGTTACACAGCGTTACAGTAAGCAACATGAATTAACCTTGGTAGATGAAGAAATTTCTCACAGTTGTATGCTTTTGAAACGGTTGAAACCGTCACTAGTTTGGTAGATCTCGACGCTCAACAAACGAAACGAACAACGGAACTCGTTGCGTTTGTCTCAAACATTTCAAACTATATTTCTGCCCTCATATAATAATATCCTTGCGCTCTATTTCGAGTCTCGAAGTCGCGTTTCGGAAAACTCGTTCGGGAATGTTTGAACCGTTAACTTTCGCCATCAGACAGTTTAATGCCAATTATTTCGACTATAATAATTCTATATCCAGTTTCCATCAACGTCTCTGCATGTCAGTAATCGATGTTTGCAAAGCTTAATTTATGTTCGAACTTGCCCACGTTGAGGGTTATAATATTAGGTCTAGGTGTTAATTCGTGCGGTTTTTATTCAATATTTATAACCTAATTACAACAACATAACGTATAACTAACTTATTGAAAGTATTGCCCATCGTTAGCGACGACTTTCTCCCATCTTTCGGGTAATTCCTCGATTCCGTGTCGATAGAACTTCTTATCCTTATCAGCGATCCAGTCAGAGACCCATTTTTCTATACCTTCATAAGAGAAGAACCGCTGTGCTGCCAAATCGTTACTCATGTAACGGAACAAATACTAGTCAGAAAGAGCAACATCTGGTGAATAGCGTGGGGGGGTTAATAGTTCCCATCCGACATTTTCGAGATAGGTTTTGACCGGTTTTGCGATGTGGGATCGAGTTTTGCCTTTTTAAAAATCAGCTTATCATGTCTTTTATCCCATTTCCGTCGTTTCATGGCCAAAGCTTTACTTCAAATGGATTAATTGTGGTTTATGGGATTGTCCTTCAACAATTTAATAAGGTTTTAAAAGCTCAAAGTATACCACACCTTTCATATCCCACCATATGCACAGCATAACCTTTGCGCAAGGAATTTTTAGTTGCGGTGGCCCTGGTTCACCAAGCTGTATGCAGGGTTTTTTGCGTTTAGGATTCTTGTAATAACTCCCCTTTTCATAACCAGTGACGATTCGGTACAAGAACCCCTTTTGCTGCCGTGCAAGCAGTAATGAAAAAGTACTCCCCGCAAAACTACTCTACAAGGAACAAAACTTGACATGTTCAAATGCTTATAAAAGGTGTTGTTTGCACTTTAGCAAAAAAACATATACTGCGTTAGATGCGTAATGACAGTAGCTGTCAAACACATATTTCATTTCAAAAATATTCGTTATACTTAGTGAGCAGTGCCATGTATTTTAAACCGCACGAATTAACACCTAGACCTAATATAAGAAAAATGTTTATTAGTAGATATAAAGAAACCGTGCTTTATTAAGCATCATGCTCGTTAAGTTTGAAATAAACAACAATAGCCTATAACTTATTCTAAAATCTTCAAATAACTAGTCGACCGTTTGGTCAACCGTCAACGTTTAAGTGGAGTACAGTCGGCATCTAACGTGGTAACCAAAAGCTTCGCTGGATACGCTTTTGTTTCGTTGTAAAATATATATTTGAGCTCCACGAATCGTATCATTTGCTAGTGGTTTTTTGCAGATTTAAAATTAAAAAACTAAAGAATTACTGTATCGCTACGTGATATAATACTGTGAACACGAATGAAGCAGCATCCGCAGCGCTGTACAAATCAGCATCACTAGGTGATTGAAGTGAGCAATGCCTGCTTAGGTGGCAAGGCTCGCGGAAACTCCCGTTAGCTTCCCAAAGCCGTAGCCGTACTGCTCTGGAAGTGTATAATTTTAATTAAACAAAATTATATTCATTGCTCATAATGCAAATAAATATTGTCGCTATCCACGCGACCAACAGGCACCGCATCATCGCTCGGCGACAAAGGATAAAAAATGCTCTTCAAAACATGTCATGCTCCGAGCATATGATAATTTTTCTCTCTATCTCTCTCTCTCGCTCTCTCTCCCTCTGAAAAGGCTGCCTCGGTACCTAGCTTTTACCACACATTACATTTGCATTTTTAATAGTGCTCAGGTGGCCCTCCGTCGCCTCGAAGGGCACTGCACTGGCTCAGGAAGTACTGCTTTTTATATTATTCCTTAACACCACAACTATCGTCTACATATAATTATGTAAAATGTCGCTCCAAACCGCAGCCCCGGCTGGACAAGTCGGCCTCTTCAAGGGCGAGGCGTCTTGAGTTGAAAGCGATCAGAGCACCACCCCGTTCCGCCGGGCGGCCAGCACCGGCCTGCGCGAGAGCGCCACGGAAAACAAAGGATGTGTAGTAAAAATTATAATTTTATTATTTCGATCGCAACAGTGGGAGGACCGGCATCTTGGAGAAGTGCCACAACCGCGGCAAAAAGCAGAACTGGACTTGCATCGCACACGGTTCTGCACCGGGAGGTAGCGGCCCTAAAACGGATCGCCAAGGTTGGAACACGGCGTAATGCGCGTGCGAAAATGTACTTACTAGGTCTATGCGTTGCAAAACGGACTTTTTAAAAAATGGCTGTACCTGTCGATTGGGACTTCCCAGTTTAGCGGTTCATTCATCATTACCTTGTTTTGACATCAGGTAAATGATTTCAGGTCGCAAAATAAATTATTTCGATGTGCAACCCATCACTGAAAGGGTTAAACTATGTCAACTTTTGTGCCTGAAAATGACGTTTTGCGGGAATTATAATTTTTCTGCTCCTCTTGAAGAAAACTGCTTCGGAGTCGCACCAAATGCTTGTCGGGACTTGTGTTTGAAAGATCGCAGTGCTTTGAGTGGTTTAAAAAAAATCAAAATGGCGATTTTGACTTTACAAAAAAAAAGCGTCCAAGGACTCCAAAAAACGGACTTTCTGATGGGACAGAAAGGTGTGGTGTTTCACAAGCTCCTAAAACCTGATGGAAACGTTAATTCCGATCGCTGCTGACAACAAATGATCAATTTGAACCATGCATTGATCGAAAACGACCAAAAAGCCGTTCCAGTTTTTTTAAATGGAGACGCATGGTGGCCCGTGGAATCAAGCACCAGGCGCCCCAAAAAGCCAAACTGTTTGAGGATACTATCAAATCACTTGGATGGGAGTTGCTATCCCTCCCCGCGTTATTCCCCAGACTTGGTTCTTTCCGAATATCATTCATTTTCATCGATGGGACACGTATTGGCTGAGCAGCCTCGTTTTTCTACGAGGAAGTCGAAATGGGATGACTAATTAATTTACTTAAAAAAACGAAGAATTCTTTCGTCTGGGAATCCATGATTTAGCAGAGAGGTAGGAGAAATGTATAGCTAGCGATGGCACATACTTTGAATAAAATAGAAAATCGCATTAAAATGTTATAATATTTTATTTTTGGTTAAAAACAGTCCGAATTGCAACGCATAGACCTAGTACACCACGTGACCACCACCGTCGAGAGCGTCAAGCGTCGGCTTCTCGATGCTTGAGCGTCTTTTTTGTTGGTCTCTTTAAGCCGTGTCTTTTTTTTCCGGCTGCGCTTCAGGTGCTGGTGGTCAGCAGATTTGAGTGGCAAGATAAGATAATTAGGGCGACACTGCAACACTCGATGGCTGACGGACGGCCGTCCCAAGTGCCGAAGGTCACGTGTCCGTGGCGCGGATCCGAGCGGCAGGTTTCAGGGATCGTTTTTCGAACCGCAGCAACCATTATTATCCCATCAACAGCTACGAGTCCCGTCGATGGTCGTTGGTCTCGTGCACTTTAGCAGTGATAAAAACTTCAAGGATAAACTTCCAAGCCCCGGTGGCGGTTGTTTTTGTAGAACCCGTGGCGGAACGTTAGGACGGAACACGGTGGACACGTATAACGATGGAAGGTGACTGGCAGGCAAGGAGCAAGATTGTCACAAGCTCGTCAAAAATTAAAGAATTCAACCATGGAAGCGTGGTGCAGTATTTACATTGCCAATTGCACTTGCGATTTGCATTCATAATTCTAGTCCGTTTTAGCGGCTGTCTATCAATCACTGAGACATTTGTCAGTCAGAGAAGTCGTGTAAAAGGCTGGATCCTTCTGGATCCGATTTGATTCGGTGTCTATCCACGGAAACGGCGGCAACTACCCGATGTATCTTGCAGTTCTACTGTTCATCGCCCCTGTGGTTGCGTGCGAAACAAAGCTTCTGGATAGGGAAGCTCTGCTGGTGGACTTTCTTATCCTAAAACACTGTCAGCGTGCGATCGTGTTCGACTGTGGCGATGTGCTCCCGCCACGGGCCAGGGTGTTCCGTGCTGCAGGTTCCCGCAATATGGCGGTCCAATTTGTTGACCTCGACCGCCGGTATGATGTGACAACTGTTTTCGCACCTCGTCAGTACGCGAAACTGTGCGCCGCGGTCGACTTCGAGTGCCCAGGAGCAGCGGCGCTGTTGGAAGAGGTTCCTCAGAATGTTGGCGGTGCCCGAAACAATCTCACACGCTAATGGGTTATCTTCGCAGGTCTCCAGATATCGGTTCTTGAACCAGAGTGTCAGCTGGCTGTTGCTACCGCGGACGATGGCTCACATCTCCGCCGAGTCGATCGTGCAGCGGGTCCTGTGGAATTTAACCGGAATCCAATTGGACACCGATTTGACCATAGTCGAGGCCGATCCGGACGGTGGAGTGATTAATCTGTTCGATATCTACTCCCAAGGGCGCCACTTGTGTAAGGATATCCATCGCACGCTGTACGGTCGCTGGCGCACGGGTGAAGGTATTCAGCAGGTCCCCAACTACAGTCGCTATAGGGCGCGCGGAAACTTTGACCGCCTCCAACTCCGGGGCGTTACTGTGGTGAGCATCACTTCGGTGACGGGGTGACGGTCTCGGACTCATTGTTCCGGAGGTTCTAGATCGATCGCGATAACATAACGTCCGACCAGGTTGACACAATTTTCAACGAACATGGAGTGCAGAAGGGAACGACGTCTTTTCTGAAGTATCACTACGCTCTGATCATGGTCCTGAGGGACTACCACAACTTCACGTAGGTTTCCTAATCAACGACTCGGGCGTTCTGGGCTAAAAGACTTTTCGTACTCCTCCACCCTCCGTTCGTAGCATCAAATTTCGTGTCACAAGAGGTTGGTCCGGTCGGCTACCGTCCGGGTATCGTTTGGGGTTGCTGGGTGTAGTGAAGCGCCGTGAAGCGGATATCGCAGCGACGGGAATCCTTATGCGGATGAATCGCCATGAGGAATACGACGCAATACACTACAGCTGGATATTCGAGTAGGGGCCGCCTGCAGCCGACTTCTTAAGTAGTCCGTCCGGTAACTTGTGTTGCTCTTGTAGATCTGGATTCATCTACAAAATCACACCGGACATTGGCAGCCAATCGGAGGGAAACGGTTTCGTCGCTCCATTTTCGCTCCCCGTGTGGATCGCGTTCTTGGTGTCGCTGGGGTTGTCGGTGGTGGTCCTGCGATGCCTGGCCCAGCTGTCCGAGCGCTGGTTGGTGCGACAGGTCGAGACACGAGGCGCCAGATCGACGATGGCGTACGTGCTGGACGTGATCTGCTGTGTGGCCCAGCAAGGCGTACCGGGCGTGCCACGCCTCGTGCCCGCACGCATTGCCGTGCTGGTGCTTCTGGTGGCCAATTTGGTGCTCTTCAACTACTACACGTCCACCGTCGTCAGTGGACTGCTGAGCGCGCAGATGATGGGGCCGGAAACGATTCCCCAACTCATCGATAGCCCGGTGAAGATTTCATTCACCGATACGGGCTACCACAAGGTGCTGTTCAGGGTCAGGATCGATAGTCACAAGGGGTGCAGAATGGGCAAAGTACTTCGGTAACGTTTTCCATTTCCAGGAGCAAACGCTTCCTCACAGCAAGAGGCTGTACGAACGCAAAGCCCGGCCACCGCGTACTCCACAAGAGTTGCCACTCTACACCAACGTGGACCAGGCGATTCCGTTTCTGCGGCGAGGCGGACACGCTCTGCACTGTGAGCTGTCCGAAGTCTACCCTGCGCTGGCCAAACAGTTCACGGCCAACGAGATATGCGAGGTGCGAACGGTAAGAACGTCAGCGCATGACGCCAGTATCGATAGGCTACTCCTCTGATCACACTTTCCACAGGTCGGAGGTCTCTACAACAGCGATATCCGCCTGCTGGCTCTCATTTTGCCTAAACATAGTATGTACAGCGAAATGTTCCGAACCACGTGAGTTGCGGCCACCCTCTCGTCAAATCGCTTCACATGCCGTTCATCACACCGGTTCCTAAACTACCTCTATCTCTCTCTCTCGCTCTCTCTGCTCTATCTTACCTCCGGATCTATGCGAAAAAACAAACCCCGCGACAGCCTGATGCGGGCACAGGAAACGGGAATCGTAAAGCGGATTAATAGGATCCACAAAATGCCCAAACCGATCTGCCAAGGAAGTGCAACGGTCTACTCGGTGGAGCTGAGCGAGGTTTCGCTGGCGTTCATAATACTCGGAGGTTGTGACAGCGCCACAAAAACTCGGCCAAATCCCGTCCTCGGCGAGTCCGCGGCGGCTCAAATGGCGACGTTGATGTTAATGGTTTGAATTGTGACCTGCTTTACAGTTGGCATCGCACTATCGGGGCTAATGTATCTGGCGGAAAGCAAACGGTGCGGCATCCGACGGCGGCAGCGACGGACGGTCGTGGCCTGGTGAGCAGCGTGTTTTCGCCTTCGAGCGGTTTTCGGGAACGACATCACGGGCCGGCCGACTGGCTGCCCGATGACCATAACAGATAGCAAAATTCTGCGAAATGCCATCTCGCTTATTGTTTTAAATTATGTCTGCAAACAATAGACGGCCCGGTCCGATAATTTAAGGCTCGGCCAACGCCACCTCTTCTTGATTTTAGGCCCCAGGCCCCCGAAAGAATTGAGTGACAGCTCGTGAATTATAGCTGCGCCGAACGATCCGAAACCATATGAATTATAAATTAATCATAAAACTTTTAATATACGGCCTTTGGGCATAGTTTTTGCTGTAATTTAGTGTCCCAGGTGGGAAGTAATAATATTTACACTGCATCAGAACGTCCGAACGTGCGAACATGGACCATTTGATCTGGCGTTGTTAGGAGGTGTTCTAAGAATGTTAAAAGGTGGAATATTGAAACGCAGTACTACGCTTCGGAATTTACATCATATTGTTTATAATTGTATTAGCTTTGTTCAGAATAAACACTTCTAAAGAGCACAAAGAGTTTTCTCGGTGAATATTTCAAAGAACAATTTTCTGCAAATTGTTTGAAAAACATCAAAACTGCCAGGCGGATCATTCTGGATTGACATCTTCTTGATTTGATGATTGCTTGTTATTAATTAAAAAGATGGTTAGTTATGGGGTTTCATGCGAATTGAGCACCAAAGGACATGTATCTAGTCTCAGTAACTTACTTCATCCCGCAGCAATCAGTTCGTCCAAAACCAGCAATGAACTATTTTGGAGTTTTTATGAAGCTAATCTGTTCCGGTTTATGGACCGTGACTTGCTTGGAGTACGATTTAGTTGTGGATCTTCTGGCCTATAAACATTCGAGACGTGCGTTGTTTCTACTGTGCGACGAAGGTAACTAACACCATAAATATCGCATTTGGAGGTTAAATAAGTTTTATGCCTTTTAATAGAAGTTTCCTTGATGGTAATGAAGATAATGAACCATGATTTAAACCATGATTTGTTTGTCCAAACAATAAACCTAAACATGGCTTATCAGGAACCATTTGCATACCAGGGTTCTTTGCAATCTGAGCGATTAGCGATTGTAGCCGACATAACTTGTTCTCGTTTTTCATCAATGCTTCAGCAGGTGAGTTTAACAAAACATACATCGTTGGAGTTGCTCAATGTACTTTATTGGTGTAGGTGATTGATAATTACTTTAACTCTACGTACACCTGGCTGTTGGTGGCAAGTTACAATAAAACGCAAAACGACAGCCAAATTCTTACAAAACTGTACGCGCATCTGCGCATGGACTCTGACGTTCTGTGTGTACATGAATCAGCCGACCGTCTTGAGTATCTAGTGTATGATCTACATGGAAGAAACGGAACTGTCGGTAGCTCCGTGCAAATCCACCCGTTGGGTCGATGGCAAAAGGACACCGGTCTACGTATCGAGCCTGCGTTCGATCGGAACGAAGTTCGACGAAACTTTAGCCATCTTACGTTCCGATCGTTGGTGTTGATGGTAAGTCGCTGAGCATCCTGCAATCGCAGAACTTACTTTCAAAGCACTCTTCTACCACAGACTTCAGACTGGCCCGAAGCAGACGCAATGGGATCGGTTGATCGCTGGAACAACATCGAGGGCATACCGGGTCACGCTAAGTTTCATCTCTCGTTGGTTAGGTTTCTCCAAGATGTGCACAATTTTTCGTAGGCAGATCGATGTTTAAGTCCTGAGAACTGGTATAAGATATTGTTTCACATTGTAGTGTAATCCACCAGAAGGAAGATGGATCGATCAACGACACCACAGTCCCTTACGATTTGGTCGCTTCAGGTGTCCTGCAAAATCGGCGCGAGAAACCTCTAAATGTTCGCATCATACACCAAAGCTGGAGTTACAGGTCTATCACCAGGCAGCCCGTGTCGATCTCAGTCGTAAATCTAAAAGTCTCGTATCCCTTTTTGCAGGTTAGGTTTCGTCGTTCGAATGACCCCCGAACTGAACGGAGCTACTCGGAAAACGGGTTACCTGTCACCATTCACGGCGAGCGCTTGGGGGGTTTCTTTGGCGATATTTACATTAACAGTGGCAACGTTGCACTTCCTAACTACATTCGACGACAGTCGGCAGCCGTTCGCAACCATTCCGTACCTAACGGACGTCATTGGAATGATCGCGCAGCAAGGCACCACCCAGGACTCGTCGAGACTTCCGGTACGTATTGTGCTGTACACAGTTCTGATAGTAAACTTTATCCTCTACAACTACTACACGGCTTCCATCGCCGGCGAGCTTGTCAGTGGGTTCAATCGGGAACCACAGTCGATCGAGCAGCTGAGGCGAAGCCCTCTAGCGGTGGTGTTTAATAATGATTCATACAACCGAGCGCTGTCGAAGGTGAGCTAGAGGTTGGGTTTCCCAACGGTGTTTAATCAACTCCGTTTCATTTTAAGGACGAAGTCGTTCTAAAAACCATCCAAATGCTACACTACCGTCGATCTGCGAAGGTAGATACCCATATCGCCGGTCAAAGATCTTCAACTTAAATGAAATATCTCACTCTCGTTAGGAGGAATCGGCATCACCATCGAATCGTTCCGTTGCGATCTACACCGATGTAGCCACAGGCGTACGATTGCTCCATCACGATGGTTTCGCTTTCCACTGCGAGTTGACCGAAGCATTCCGGACCATTGTCCAACGCTTCAACGCTGAGGAAATCTGCGAACTACGAACCGTAGGTTCCGCGGATGCTAATGATGCAGAACAGAATTAAACATTATTCTCCCTCTACCGTCAGATGGAAGGACTTTACACCGATCTCGAAATGATGAGCTTCGTACTTCCGAAGCGCAGCCAGCAATTCAGCGAGCAGTTCAGACTAACGTGAGAACCATCACTCGTTGGCCGTTCCATTCCATAAAAACTTCCTTGACTGTCCCTTTCAGACTGCTAAGCGCTCAGGGCACGGGCATGCTGCGTCGTCTGTTAGGAATGTACCGCCACGATGCTCCAACCTGCCAGCACGGTCCGCTGGTGTATTCGGTAGTGATGGCCGGAGTGACGACACCATTTTCGGTGCTAGCCGGTAAGGGATTGCAGGCAATACAATGTTCCTAGCAACAACCCTCCACAACACCTACCTTCCACAGCGGGGCTTATTTGCTCCACCGTCGTGCTGCTGCTCGAGAATCTCTTTGCATACGTCACAAGACCCCATGGCAGGGCGGCCCCGTTTTAATCTACTCCTCCTGGCACCGGAAGCGCTCCAACTGGGGCCATGATCGATATGTGCATTAATCAGCCTCCGGACAGACAGGGGCAGCTCCTGCACAGCCCAACTCTTCTGAGCACGCAGGTCGCAGAGAACGGACACCTAGAGTAGCGTCGGAATTTTTATGCACCAACTGGCCCCGCGTGATCGTGCGTGTATGTGCGCAACTGGTTTCATAATTTCCTCCCCGGCCTGGCCGTCGTCGCCCTCCTCGCCCTCTGAAAACTAGTTCAAAGCTTGTGTCGTAAACTAGAGCCAAAGCTTCTGGCGCGCGCGATAGTGCTCTCGATCGGCCCGATCTTCCCCCGGTGTGTCAGGTCGGCGTCACCGAGGCTAATTTCCTTTTTCCCACCGACTTGCTGAAAACAATAAAATGCTCCTTCCCGTGGCTAACGGTTCTGAACGGTGACCGTCCCCATCGTCACCCGGGCACCGAGCTCCCGGGGAATCGGATTCGAGGTGGAGCGGCGGTGTCTGGGTTAAGCGATGACATGGTCACGCCGTCCAACCGCCGGATCCTGGGCCGGATAGGGACGATTGAAAAGATCTGCAGGCTGCGGATCTTCCCGCGAGCTCCGCGAGGTAGCTCGTGGCTCTTTGCTTCGCCGGCCACAGTTTGCACGCACCTGATGACTTCATCGCCGGGTCCGCAGGCCGTGGAATTCGTAATAGAACTGTTTGGTAAATTATGTGACTTTTGCTGTCGTTAAATAAAATGGCGCCCACAATGAATGAATCCGACCCCGTGCGGTGCCTCGCCGGTCGGCCAATCAAATCACTTTCCAATCCACCATCGTGCGCCCCCCGTATGGTAATGGGGCTTGTTGTGACCTGCGCCCCTCGTCGCGCATCTAGCCACAATGAAGCGTCCACGCATCACGTCCCTCACGCACGCACTGTGCCCCGGCGTCCCGACGCTGAACCCGGCCACGGCCCCAACGCCACCAACCCGTTTCCAGCGCATTTGCTCATTAAAAATGCAATAACCTGCTGATGGGCGAAGTGGCAGCAAACGGCGAACAAGCATGGCGTATAATTAGTCCACGGCGCAGCAGACACTGCTGTCGGTGCCGCGGCTGATGCTGCCGGATGTCCACGGAAGCGTCCGAGAAGGGTGCAACCAACCAAGCCCTCTGATAGAAGGTCCCGATGCCGATCCCGGCAGACGTCTTCTTCAACTGCGCATCTCCAACGCCCGGCACGGTGGCTCGTAAAGCCAAAGCTTACGTCGTGACGGAGCACCAGCACACCGGGGCCACTATCGATCAAAACCCATAATAGCAGGAGATAGTAATAATATAATTGCAATAATCAACCGCAATAAAAAATGCTCAAGTAAGTAAAACATAATAATAAAATAAAAAGTTTAAGATCCAGTGCCAGTGCGGCAGCTGCGCGATCACGGATTCCATTTCTAGCGCGCGCACTTTTTACGCACCGTCGCCGCGTTTTGACGATAGCTTCCAACGATTTTATTTACACCCTCGTACGGAGCTCCGTTAGATCCTGGGCCCCTTTTGCGAAGAAGCTGCCCGGCAAGTTCACTTTATTGCACGGAGCGTACGTGCGGACGGAGCCAGTTGGCATCGATTTTGCATGCGGATACTTCCACAGGATGATTGAAGGATGAACTGATCTAATGCCACGTCGATCGACCACTTCTTTGAGATCCGCGGAACAAAACTAGTCTTGTTTCTGAAATCAATGTTGCAAAGACTTCTTGATTAAAGATTTGCCAAAAAGATGTTACCCTTAAACAACAGTGTTACCATGAGACGGTGTGTTTTTAATGTCAGGAAAATCTAGGAATGAAAACCATATCATTGATGATACTTGGTGATTGTTACCGGGAAACTGTATAACTTCAGATTGGTGTTCTTCCTCTATTCCTGTAGGTGGTTTGAATCATTGATCAATTCCTTAACCCGTTGCTATGTTTTGTATGGCAGCCTGTTTAATTCGGTTACAAACATGAAAACGATGCTTAGTTTGTATTGTAAATATGATTACAATACGGCTTGAAGCAAGTCAAGAAAATAAACGTATGGTTTCAATTATATTTCAGTTTAGCTTTTACCTTGGAGCTAACAGTTTGTACAGCATTGTATATTTGAAAATTCAAGTGCTTTTCGAGTTCATTCAAGTAGAGCAGAACAAAAATCGAGCAGCTGCTCGACGGTGTTCCGCTTGTTTTGACATTCAAACTGCTGGTGGATTAGGTAAACAATTGCCCAAAATATGTGTGTTTCAAGTATAAATTGAGCTGAACTTGCGTTAATAATTTGCCACAGTTCTGTAGGCCAAATGAGTCGGGGTACAGCATGATCCAAAACATCAAACATCTTCAGCATGGAGTGCGATGGTGGAACAATTTAGGCCGACCCTTTTTCAGCAAACGTAAGAGGTATGAATGACTGGCAAAGATCATGCCACCACTTTACCAAATCGTATTTTACAGAGACTTTGGCAAGTGTAATATCATCACCGAGCTGGGAAATGTATCGGCAGAGCGACCAGTTCCGGAACACATCCCAAAGCCGGACTATTACTACGTGCGTAACTCTCCCGCCAGTGGCGAAGGGCGGCCAGAAATCAAGTCCAAAGCGCAAATCGACGGAATGAGGGAAAGCTGCCGATTGGCGGCGACCATTTTGCAGCGCGCCTGTTCTTTTGCCCAGGTTAGCCACGAAACACAGCATCGAATGCATGGTAGAAGCATTTTTCTGTTTGCAGGTTGGTGTTACGACGGACGAGATCGATGGCTTCGTTCACGAAGCGTCGATCAAAGCGAACGCATATCCGTCTCCTTTGCGTTACTTGGGATTTCCAAAATCGGTGTGCACGTCGGTAAACAATGTGGCCTGCCATGGTATACCGGACGATCGGAAACTACTCGATGGAGACATCGTTAACATCGACATTACGGTGTTTCTGAACGGCTACCATGGCGATTGTTCGAGGACAGTGGCGATAGGAGCTGTGGATGAAATGGGAAAACATTTGATGCAAAGCACCGAGGAGTGCCTGAATGAGGCGATCCTTTGCCTAGGCCCTGGGCAACCGCTATGCCTGATCGGAAAATCGATAGAGAAACATGCCAGACGAAAGGAGCTGACGGTAATGCCGGCATTCTTAGGGCACGGTATCGGCAGCTACTTCCACGGTTCACCAAACGTGTTTCACTTCGGTACTGTGCATCGCGGTATATGCTTGGTTGCCTATTCTTCTCAAACTGAACTATTTTGTTGTAGATAACGATTTTCCCGGAGTAATGTTGCCAGGAATGACGTTCACTATTGAACCTGTCCTGACTTTGGGGGATGCGGAAGCGGAAATTCTGGAGGATGCTTGGACTGCGGTTTCGGTGGACAATGCGCGAAGTGCCCAGTTCGAGCACACCGTTTTAATAACCGACGATGGTTGTGAAGTACTTACAGTTGCCAATTAGCATAGAAAGAGATAATAAAAGTAGAAACTGTTTGCAAATTACGGATACTTGTCCCTAGAACCTGCCTTAACTTTCGATTTCAATTTTCAAAATTTCTTGCACGGGTTTACATCCTCGACAGAACAGGGTTGAACAGAACGCTACGAAAAGTACTCGAATAGTTAGCGCTTGTTTTTCGAGCACTTCAGAGGCCTCCGGTAAACAATTTTTGACGTATTCAGTTGTGAAGAATCAAAACGTTGTTTGTTGATTTGATCGCGGTCGTGTAAAGTTTTTCGTTCTTCGCCCCGGTGATACTCGCTTACGGAATATGTTCAAAAACACGTTTCAATCAGGCTTCTTGTCGATACTGTACAGCATAGGCAGCAAACCGCTGCAAATATGGGACAAAAAAGTTCGCAACGGCCACATTAAGCGTATAACCGACCAAGACATCCAATCGCTTGTTTTGGAGATTATTGGAACAAACGTTAGCACAACATACATCACATGCCCGGCCGATCCGAAAAAGACCCTCGGCATCAAGCTACCGTTTCTGGTGATGATCATCAAAAACTTGAAGAAATACTTCACCTTCGAAGTGCAGGTTAGTGTTATCCGGCTGGCTTGCCGGCCGGTTGGCGTCCTCCGGCTGTGGAATCGATATTTTGTCGTTTCAAGTTCCGCCGCGCGTTCAAGGAATGTGTGCTTTCTTTTTGTTCGTTTGTCATTCATGTTTGCCATGCTCAAAGTTCAATGATTTTAACATAACAACATAAAGCTAGCAAATGGAATGGGTAGGGCAAAAAGTGTCGTGACCGTTGTCAAAACAACCCCCTTCGAGGCGTACGAATGAATGTACGTTCAGAGTTCCTTTCCACACGCTGAAGGTGCAGTGCACACCGGGCGAGAACATTACGGTCAAAATTGGCTGGGATACAAAAAACGGAAACTAGACGAGTCAATCGCCTTGCTAATATTAAAGTTTATTTGTTTAAAATAACGATATTTAATCACAAATTTAACAAAACCCGTTTGGCGAATTTACTTTAACAATTACTGTTCTTATGAAACAAAATCAGCCATCAGTGTGCTTTGGTTCATGGACGTAATTGATAAAACCATAAAAATCAACAACCAATCAACACGACACGCGGCCTTATCCTGCGGCCCGGTAATCCGAAACAAATCAATGACCTCTTTCTGTCCATTTGCGAACCGTCATTATCAGGTTCCGCCAGGACGCAGTGCGTTTTCGTTCGGCTCAAGTTTTGTAGGTTACCGTGCCGTCCGTTAGCAATCCTGCGAGACAGCAGCCCAACCACCGACCCGACCGGCAAAACTTTCACTGATTTAATTGCTTTAATTTTCCCTTCGCCGTTCAGTTTGTTTGCTCAAGTGTCCGAGGTATCGATATAATTTCGCGTTTCTTTCGTTACCTAACACACAGGTCCTGGATGACAAAAACGTGCGCCGGCGGTTTCGTGCCAGCAATTACCAGTCGACGACTCGCGTGAAGCCGTTTATCTGCACGATGCCCATGAGGCTAGACGAGGGCTGGAACCAGATTCAGTTCAATCTGTCGGATTTCACACGGCGCGCCTACGGAACCAACTATGTGGAAACGTTGCGCGTGCAAATACACGCCAACTGCCGAATACGGCGCGTGTACTTTTCCGATCGCCTCTACTCCGAAGACGAACTGCCGGCAGAGTTCAAGCTGTTCCTGCCAATACAGAAACCGCAGTCGAAGGCGATTGCACAGCAGGCCTGCTAACTGTTCTAGGAAAACACAAACTCGTTGCTCGCCCCGGGCAGCGCAGAAGAACTGAGTCCGTGAAATGGTGCGTCTGATATACCACGCTATTAATTGTGTTTTGAAACATTTCTCATTCTTTTGAATCGGTTTTCGGCAGTTTCTCGGCAGGTGCAAGAACCGCACACGATCAAAAGTGTCCTTAAAATGTAGCTAAGCCAACGCAAAGCAGTGTAGCTCCTTTGGATTTTCTCCTCTTTATAGGTTGCAGTAAACTAAAAGCGAATGAAATGAGCTCAAATTCAACAAATTGTTTGATTAACACGCTGGATAATAAATATTGCAAGCACCTAGTCTAAGAATGTATATAATTTTTACCAAAAACAATACTTAATAGTGCTAAGTCGCATCTCAGTGTCATACGGTCACGCACAGAATTTTGAAGACGCGTGAGCGTCTGCAGTACGATGAGATCAATAGGATGATTTTTTTAAGTGCGTGTGTTTAGTTTTCTTCCTCTGCAAATACATCGTGTGTAAATCATTTCTGTCACACCAGTTCCTGCGAGCTGGTCGTAGTTATTAGAACTTAGCTTATTTCAAGTGGTACCATGTGTTCTTATCTAAAATGTAACGATTCCATAATAAAACAAAGAAAAGCTGTTTTCGCATTGGTAAAGCGATGTTGTCTGGGTTCCTCTCTCTCTCTCGATTTATTTTTCCTAAAATGCTCAATGGGTAAGTGTTTAACGGACATAAATACACAGAAAACCAAGGTTCGGTAATGCGTGAAAACAACATTTTTCATCCATTGTTTGTCCCGCCCGTACCAAGAGGAAAGCCGTTTCGTCGAATTTACAAACGAAGATTACGCTCGAAGTGCCGAAGCGGCGAACGGGCATAAGGAATGGCCGAAAAAACCTCATCCGATTTGGAGCGTATCGGGGGCTGCGGTGGAAAGGGCCCAGAGCCCAGCTGCGACGGCCGAGCCGATCATGCGAGGAAAATAGCATAAATTATCGCCCTTCTTAACGGTGGGTTGCACGCCGTTCGGCATGATTTGGATTATTAATGCCGATTGACTGCCACTGATCGGCGGCGCAGTCCGTCCATTACTGTACCCCGCTTTGTATATATTCTCATGCTACGGAGGAGGGCCGTGTTCTACGGTGGTCTGGCGGTCGTTGGGACAGTTCCGCTGATCGCTCTTACACCCGCTACAGGTGCGAGCGATTAACCGTTTCCACGCAGTTTGGTTTGGTTTCCGCGGTTCGCAACGGGCGTTACAAGCCCGATTACGATTTTGGAGCAATAAGACGGGCAATCACGAGAAATGCATGCTTTCTCCCACATGCCGGCGACACCGAGCGCAGAGCGGGAGCGAGAGAGAAAGAGAGTGTGTGTAAAATTATGCAAAATCTGGTTTCTGCGCCATGTTAACCACGATTCGGCGAGAATTTCGGCCGTGCTTCGGTTGACCTGATTAGCTGCCAGCGATTAACATGGGAATGGATTGTGGTAAAGCTCTTTGCGGTAGTTTTCTACGATGGAAAAGAAATTATTCGGATTATAGAAACGAGGTAAAATTTCTAATCATCGATGGTGTAATGTAATGTAAGCGCAAGTATGTGTAATGGTTAAGCGCAAGTATGTCGCTTTTGTATCTGGATTTTGTTTCTTTTTAATAGTATTTTGATTGCCTGATTCACCATTATGTTTCGGTTAAAATGAGCAATTGTTAAGCTATGGTACAAACCGAGTGAACGAGAAAACAATCTTACAATCCTACTCAACACTAAAGAAATATTATATATCTTTAAGATGCACGAACAACTTACTGATGACCAGTTCCCTGTGGTCCAAAGAATGTTACACTTTGTTTGAAACGTAGGACATTGCTGCAACTTTTGAATTTAATTATGTAATTCATACAAGCGTAGTTCACCAATTCCGTAGAGCACAACAATCGAAAGGATAACCATCTCGGAACAAAGGGTCGTTTAAAAGGCTTCGAAAGCCTAAAAAAATTGGCAAGCCCAGGGAAATCCGCTAACTCAATTAAAATCTGTCCATGCAAAACCTCTGCCTTCAGTGGCGCAAAAACATAATTGATATTTTTAATAAAGTGCCGGGAAATCATTTGCAAGTCTAGACAGCGGTGAACAAAAATTAAGACAAAAACCTGAACTTCGCATACCGGTAATGCTCGTGGTTCGGGCCCGTTTCCTCTTGAAGCCAGCAGCATTAAATGTCGGACACGGCGAGAGTGGTTCACAAATGATGCTCATCGTCGACAGTGCCGGGCCAACTCCATTTCGACAGCTTTCGATCCGTGCTAACGGCGCACGATGATAGGCGTTTTTATTTCCCATCTCGCCAACGGGAGCCCTAAAGGTATCGGGGAATATGGTCCACTAGCCGGCAGGTGGTCCTTTACCAGTGCAGCTAACGGGTGGCCAGACGGGCGGCCGTTCGAATTGAACCATTACACCGCCGTTGGCCAGAACCGTCGTCGTGCATGTTTCCGTTCACTTCCGTCATTCCGGAGTCCTACAGGTGCACCCTAGTTTCACGCTTGCATAACTAGGTGCCCGATGGAATCGAACTGTACATTACATTACCGCGCCGTTCTGTAGTAGCACTTGGGCTTCAAATTTTATCTAAATTCGATCGGGCCGACTCCGACGATGGAACCATTCTAAGGCAACGGCCGGATGAAGCGGACCCCAAGCGTTACAGTTGCGTTAGAGTGTGGTGTTTGTGGTGTTTGGACTAGCTCACCGAGCAGGGCGCGGGACGGAATGTGGTTTCACCATTGATTGAACGCTCGCGCGAAGGATGGTGGAAAATTAAAAAATTTTCTGGATCACTTCCGCGCGGCCCGGGAACAACAATAACAACACCGCTCCCCGGGGGAAGGGTGTTCTGGGAAAAGGCGGACCCCCAGAATGCGCCCCTCCACCACGGGACACGGGTGTGAAGTGGTTCGTACTTGTTGTTACTACATTTCGAATCGATTTTACAAGCAAACGCCGATGCGCTCGGCGCCATGGGCGGCAAAACGGAAAGCGGGGCTGGGGCCGGTGTTGTTTGGTCAGAGTTGCATTTGTTTAAATGCCAAACATGGACCTAACATTAAATGGGGATCAATACTTAGGACAACATTTTTAATAACCCGTAATTTACTGTACGCAACATGCTACAGCTAATCCAGCTACTTCGGGGTCCGCGGTCGGGCGGTACTTACTCACCGACAGTATTTGATAAGGTTTTAAAAAACCAATAACCAGTCCATTTGCCAGTGCAGCTGCCGAATGTATTAGGCTAAAGTTATCGGCGCCCAGAATGGGCTGCTAGGCGCCCAGAATGAACATCAGGGCGATCCGATATGGTTCGTTCGATTACCTTTCGACGGGGTGCCGTTATTTGATATGCTACCCATCTTTTGGTGGCTGCCGTGGCTAATTTTACTTAGTTGCTACAACTATTTCCTGCTCGGAACGGGGCAAAAACCCGAGCGCCTCATCACTGCCGTCATCAATCGGATCAGCACGGATTGGGCGATGATCTTCTACCAATTTTCGACCGGCTACGGCTGATACGCGCCGTGGGCCGGTTCGGTGCGGTCCGGGATCAATCAGAGCCAGTGAATGAAATGTGTACCGAAATTACGGCACTGCATCGCTCGCGTAATTGGCAATTGTAAGGCCTCTCGCCATCCGGTATCGGGCTCAGACTCCACAGCCTGAAGCACCCCGAGATGAGCCGCGAATCCGCACCATCGGCGGGGCAGGGCGGGCATCCGTTTTTCGGGCAGCTGAAACATTTTTCGCGATTGTTGGGTTTTCCATTCCACGCCGATCAGGTGCACGCCGTTCGGTACCGTCGGGAGTTTCGAACGGCTCACAGAGCGCCTTTCAATATTTGCGTGCACCTTTGGGCGAGTTCTTGGTTTCGTTAGTGGCGTGCCATTTTCACCTACTTTACCGTAGTAGTCGCAAGAACGAGGGGCGAGTAAGTTTAATTAAATTTACTCATTCCGGGCAGAGCGCGCGGGGAACCCAACGGTACATGGTCCGCGTGTGGAGCAGCTTATATGGTCGATTTCACACTTTGGTAGGTGCACTCCCGGCGCAGGGGGGGCAGTGAACGTCGGACTACCCCTTTTCGATTAGTGGTTTTTACTATTGGTTTCTGTGCATTTCTGAGAAACGGGAGAGCCTTTTAAACAAAGACAGGAAAGATACCTATAAAAAACAAAGACAGGAAAGATACTGGATAAAAGAGTATCGAAACTGTAACCAATCTGCCAATCGTTCACATTTACATTCTTATGATCTTATGTTTCATTGGCATGTTGATTGCACTTCTAGTTTCTCAATTATGTTTTGTAAAATGTATGAACTGAGCGTAAGAGGAACAAAATTTAACATGGATGTGAAAAGCTTTTTAAGTTAAGATTTTCACCTTTGACTAAGAACTATCACTTAACTAAAAACTAACTACCATAACCATCAAGTGGCGTAACCACGAAAAATAGTGCATTCATGTGGTCATGTGATAAAATGATCAATGATATAAAAATAAAATGGGTTTTGTCCGTTTGACCAAATAAAATTGATTTAATGCAACGATAGTAATTTAAATTATGAAATTTAGACGTTCAAAAGTAAATCAGTCCAATAAATTGGAGAAACTCGAATTTCTATAAAATTGGCATCAAATTAATTGTAATTGGCATTAAAATGCAAAACGAGATTGTATGTTCCAAAATGTCACCCCGAAACTACACATTGCCAATGGCCTCGCTCTTCGCAGCCCCCCTTCGTTCCGCCCTGTCACTGAAAACAAGCAAAACAGTGGCCTTTCCAAGAAAGCAGCTTCCATCGGGTCCAGCCGACGCCGGGATTGGCGCTCGTCAGAAGTGCAATAGAGCAGTAAGCCCCCCACAGCATGCCGTCAACTATCGGCATGCAATCCGCAGCCGAAGCCGAATGGTAAACGGTCCCGGGCCGGGCCGGGCCGGGCCAGGCCACGGGCCACGGACAGCCTCTCGCTAGCGAAGCATAGCGGTTCCGTGCACACGCTCGCATAGCTCTCCCTCGCTCTTCCGAACATAGGGGCGCCGGGGCCGGTTGGATGATCGACGTAGTGGAAGCCTGGCCAAAGTCAAGTTCATTCCATGTTGAGCGCGCGTCGAAAGCGGACCTGAGCAGCCCCGAGGAGCTCTAGCTTGTTGTTGGCGCGAAGACGGACAGATCGCAACATCCGGGCGTCCGTCCCGGTGGATCGAACCCGTTGGCAGTCGCTCTGAGGCGTGGTGTGCAGTTTACGTGATTGTCGGTTATTTGCGGCCGTGACACGGTGACAGGCGGCGGAGTGCCCCGCGTAGCGTTACGTTATTCCGGTGCAGTTCCGCAGTGCGTTCTGGAAGCGGTTCCCGGTGTTCCGGTGGCTGAATTTCGAGTCGTCGAGTGTGTGTTGTGATTACGGTGCGTTGAATGTGGAGCAGCAACCGACTGTCTCCAGCTTGTGTGTTATCATGTTTCGGCGGCCATTTCTAGCGGGAACTTGTGTTCATTTTAATACGGGATGCTACAGGACCAAGAGGACTAACGAGAATGCAGGAGCTTTTGTTAGGAGGTTCCATTTTAAACTTTACTTCGCGTCTTGCCTGGGTTATAGGTTGGCAAGTTGGCTACCGTTTTTAAATCACCACTAAACGCAAGACCTGAATCGGCACTGAGGGATGCAATCGCGCCGATTTTCACCCATTGCGGCCCGGCTCGGGGACACGTTTTTGCACATTGATGAGCCACTGCTCGAGCTCCACTGCCCTCCAGTGGGAAGTAGGTCAGCGGTTTGACGATTTCCAAAACTTCGGCCCATCGAATGCATAACTAATGCCGATTGGTCAATACAATGCGGTGACCTTTGCATGGCATGGAATGGCATTGTTTGGCCTGAGGAGCTGAGACATGATTATGATAATTTTCATTATACTATATTCATTCATCGGTAATGGCCGCGCCTCGATTTCGTTTTCGATCTGATTCGTACATTTCACGCTCTGGGCGCCCGGAGCATAGAAGAAACCGAGATTTCTCATGCTGATTTCCATCATGGCGCATCCTCGCAGTGATCCTCGGCGTGTCCGCCGCGATTTCAAAGTTGCCAAACCTGTCGGCGGGAGCGCCCGCACAAGGTTTTGGCCTCCCCCCAGGGAGCCCGTTGGTCCGTGGCCACCATTAATCAGCTCAGCCTTTCTCCGGCCCAAGACTAACCTGAATTACCACCGATCCGCTCAATCGCGCGCATTCAGGTTCGGGTCCACGGTGCGACCGTCGGGACCGGGCGCTTCTGCATTGCAATCGAGAGCACAACATTCGCACCGATGGGCGGCATAGTTGATGCTGAAGGCAGGTGGCAATAAAAAAGGAAACTGCGGACGCGCGCGCTCGCGTCGCGGGAAATGTGTGCCAATTGATTGTGACGGATAATGTGCCGAGGCTTCGAGCCGCTTTCGGGAAGGGGAACCGCACATGGCACCCCCGGGAGCCTGGTGGGTCCAATATTTAAACACTTTGTACACCAGTCTCCGGGGGCCGCGACAGATCCGCTCTAATGTGGCGGATCCAGTTCAGTCCGGCGGCCGGTGTGGCGCGGCTGTGCCCAAATCGCGCCGGGATCAAGGTCGCGCTGGTGAAACCCTGTTTTTCGGAAGGAAGGAAATGAAGAGTAACTAATCGTCGCTTTCGGTACGATCGCGCAAATAGCCCACATCTCCGGGGTCCCTCCCCGGGGTACACACACTCGTGGCCCGTGGCGGTAATCGAGAGCGTTCCGCTACAGTTTTCACGCGGCTTTGGTCTTCGGGTGGCACTTTCCTGTGGCTCTGCGGGTGCGACTAACTAGCATAGGCACGAAAATATGCCCAAAAACACAACCGCGGCCGTCGCCGAGCGTACCGTGCGTAATGAGAGTGAAAGGGCCCGATCGGTGCCCGACTTTTCTCTTCGCCGGTTCCCGTTTAGGATCTCCGGAGATAGTGTTACTAATGACGCCAATTGATGGCATGGATCGGCCCCTGGCCGGGGTTCGACCAAATTTTCGGCTCTTTTCTGTTTTTCTTTTTTTGGTAATGAGACAATGAGAAATCGAGAACTGGGAAGAAAGCATCGGTGCCGGAAACGGTGTCGCCACGGTGGGGCCGTAAAAACGATAGTCACCTCAGCCGCCGAGCCGCGTTCCCACTTTCGTGTCATTGTACGAGGCGTACTTTCTAAACGCACGAAGATATGTACATGTGATAACGCCACGCGGATAAGCATCGCCGTGGTATGAGAAACGCAGTGCGCAGGATCGTGTACTTGTGATCTGTGCCAAAAATGTGGCCACAACAACGCTTCGCTTCCACTTTCCAGTTTTGTTGTTTCTAGTTTTAAAGAAGATGGATGTTTTCTCACGAAATGACACCTTCGTGTCTGATTTGGACTTTCGAACGAAAGAGTTACTGCCACCTTTTGTGTTTATAGGACGCCGGACTAATAAATTCAATTTATCCTAATATTTATGTGCAAGGAAATTCGCTACGAAAAAATTGGCATATTGATTGTCGATTTTGAACGAAGTAAACAACAGTTGAAAATCGAATATTAAGCTTAAATTGTGTATTTAAATATCGATGAACTATTTAAATATCTTTAAACACCATTTTCGATTGGCACTTTGGTATGATCGTAGTTTGATGAGCAACAAACACGAACCGGGAACTTCCAATTACTTCTCTATCAATTTTAGTCGCGCGATCCAATTATTCAAAGGACGGACGGATGCAGGACTATTATGGTTGGGGATGGTGGTAAAAATTATGCTGGGGCACATATAATGTAACTTTCCCTCGCAATAGTCTTCGCCAGAAAAAAAACCATTTCTCGTACACTCGGAGCCTTCGGAGCCCTGCTGGCGGCTGGCGCACCCGGTACAGCTCAATTTCATATTCCGACTTTCACAGCTGCCCACAGGAAAGGGTTGAAATCGAAACTAATTTTTCCCTGGCCTAGAAGAGGGTGACCGTGAAGGGTGTCGAATCGAGCCCGCGCACCCTAGCGCTGCCGCCGGTGCATTTAACCTTATTTAATCCCGTTGTTTGTAGGACACCCGGGCCGATGCCACGCTAGAAGTTGGCTCCGTTCCGTGCTCTTTTGCACGATTGCACTTTGCTGCGCACCGGCAAGGCCGGTTTGCTCCGATGCAACCGGTCCCGGGCCTTAGCAGCCAGCCAGTCAGCCACGGGGTCCCGGTATCGATCGGGGCACCGCCATCAGCAACACCATCGGCGGCCCCAGGAGCGGGAAGCTGCACGTTGGATCGGTTTTCTCCTATTTACTGCGGGCGAAATCAAATGGTCGCGCTACTAGGAGTGAAGGAAAAAACGCACACAAAAAGCACGAAAAAGGGTGTCACACAGATGAAGGGTAAAACAAAAAAAAACGGCGAACGAATAACGAGCAGAAGGGAAAGAAATCGAAACCAGTTGCGTGCCTAGGACGTCGCCCGCGTCTAGCTAACTGTTTCCGCGACTTCGCGACCGCAGGCCATCCATTTTTACGATAGAAACGCGCGCATTTGAAGAAACTGCGCTGCCCAGTGCGGACATGATTCGTTATGCATTCGTTTTGTGCCGGTTTTGAATGATTCTTTTGTGTTGAAATTATTTGTGGCATCGCCTTCCGGGCCAATGGGAAATAGAATTAGTACGGAACGCTTTCTCACTCACATTCTCCGCCGAAAACGAAAATCCATAAATTAGCAGCGTTTTAATAGTGTTTCGTTCCGTTTCACTCTTTCGCAGCACCTTATTTGTAGGCATCGACGGCGGCGACTTCAACGCGGCATCGGTTTTCCCAGGCGAGTTGGCAGAAGGGCAGTCGGCGCCGGACGGGTTTTTCTGGATGAAGCAAACCGAAGTGTAAAACACTTTGCTTTCCCCAAAACTAACGGAACCCCCAATGCTGACGACGAAAGCGAAGATGAAGCTGCTGAGGTCAAGTATCGTCGAGTGCAGTAGCGGGCATTTAGTGGCTGTACTGTTCACCGTGGTAAGTTTCAATGAAGTGAATTGTAATTTCTCACGTTAAAAGTCTTGTACTCCAAGCCGTTGTACTCAAAAGCAAAGGTCCAATCTTTTATTTTTATTGAATCAGTCAATCAATCACAGCGCCTTGAAAAGTCCTCGATCAATGCACATTCTTGCAGTCTGACGGATAAAGTACGCAATGCACAATCATTTGATAGCAACAACTTGAATATGAAAAATGTGATTACTTATACAAAATGACTCCTACGCTGTACGCTCCTTTCGTGAATTTAGAAAAGAACAGTTATGGACTCACTTGCGGTAAAGTTTTCCGGTGCTGTGGGGATGGCGCTCAAAAACGCAGTAATCGACCATAAGTAATACGCATGACACCCAGAGGGCCTTCAACCTTAGCTGCCGAATGAGAGTAAAACCATTGCACATAAACACGGGTGGCGAATGAGAAATTACACAAATTAAACTCATTACCCCATTACTGATTACGCACAACGTTCTTAATCCGCGTGCCGATGCCACGCGTAGAATATGATTCATCAATTATGCTCTTCTCTGGTTCCTAAAAAAAACACAAAAGAAATGTTTCCCCCTGGCTATGCCGTTGCCGTTAGCGAAGGGTTTCTTGCTGGCCCTGGCGTTGAAGTCTTTCGTCTTCGGAGCAATGCGTGGCGGTATTGGATGCAGTTACATGAATAAACGGGCGAGGGGCTGATCCATGGCATGGCCTGTCCATTGTTGCATGTATTAATTTAAAGCGTTTCGCGTGCTGCTCTGGAAGATTCTTCTTCGCGTGGCAACACATTGCATTAATGCATTTCAAACAAAAGACAAAGTAAATAAATATTTGCAACATTTGTTCGATCCACTTGAAGTAACGAGCAAAAATGAATGCCAATGGCAAGGTATCATTCTGTTTGGTCTAATCTGTTTCTATTCCAATCACCATAATACGGGTTGCCCCTTGTTTGGCTCTGCTTTTCTTTCCTTTCTCTCAGACTAGTCTTGGTTTGTTTCTGGCTTTCTCATGCACACCACTTACCGCTGTTTTTTTCCAACCAACCTAATTATACTAGATCTCCAATTCAAAGCCTTTGTGCAAATTTTGCTGACGGATTACGAAATTACCGTGATTAGCTCTGGCCATAGGGTCCAGACTGTGAGGTAGAGAAGAAACACTCTTCGATCACTTGTGGCTGACGTACGAGCATTTAAAAGGTAGTTGCATAATATGTTAACAACTTGCCATTGGGTCTGTGTACATCCATCATATTGAATATGAGTTACAAATTGAGTGATGATCCATCGCTCTTCCTGCACCAGTACAGTGTCGGAGCCGCGGATGGATGGCAAACATGTCCACTAGTCAGATTAAATATATTGCTTTGCTTCTCGATTTCATCGCGCACTGAAGTCACTGCGTTGCACTTCTGCGTGCGCCTTGCATTTCTGCGTGCGCGGCACACACTTATAATTTCGCTTAACGGAAACACACGAAACATTCCTGTGCAGTGGGTCGAAAATGTATCATTAGTGTCGCGGTGGTCCCTGCATACTCCCTGTCAGGAGCTCACTTCGTAGAGCGTGCCGCAGTTATGTGGCGCAAGCGAGCGCATAAATGGAGGTACGCGTCCGAGAATGGCCAATGAAGAGGCCACCGTGAATAGCGCGGTTGCGTAGCTCTCGTTTCCGTAAATCGAATTCAACCAATTGATAGCACACAGACACACAGTGCGCCGACCGGATGGCGACCGGTGACAGTCCGCTGCTAACAGTTATGTTCGTTCTAGCGCAAAATTTAAACCGCATAAATCAAAACCATGTCAACCACCGAAGGAGCCGTGGTTGGGAGTCGGTAATTAGTTGTGGCATTGCATTTGCCTGAAGTTATGCTAATATTATGTATGTAATTTTAACAACTATTTTGAAAAATTTACACAACAACTTACAGCATTTCCGGTTTCGGCACGCGTTGGTTTCATGCAAATGAGTACAGAACAGAGCGCTCACGCAAACAGCGCTCGGCTCGGGAGGGAAAGGGCTCGCTCCATAGGATCTGCTTGCGTAGCTGGAGCATGAAATTATTTGAAAATAAATCCCATTCAAACACTGGCGTGCCGATCCAGTTGCAACAGTTAATCCCATCCTAACCGTTGGCCAATCGTCAGCGAGCCGCTGACATTGATTTCGCTCACTTCCGTTGTTCTGCTGCCTGCTGCTCGTCTGAAGCCGATTCTGGAGGGCTATCAAAATTCATGCACCAATTTCCACGAGCCACCGCACGAAACGCCAAACCCATTTCGGTGGCTGCGCTGATAGAGCGATGTGCAGACGGATTGCAGATTCTTTGCAGATTGCAGCCCGCGTTCGGAGTGACGCTATTCCCGGGGGCAATTCCGAGCAAAACTCGGTCAACGGCTGCTAGAGCGGAGGGGGCTCGTTATGCTACGGGATTCAATTTCAGAAGTCGTTTTTCGCTCACTCAGCCTGCACGGCCGACTCGGGCCAAACCGTTTATGCTCTCCGTAGCGTGGCAGCGCAATGCTTCGGAGCCTCGCCCGGCAGCTAGCGGGACGAGCGTAACGAAAGTGCCTCCGTCGCGACAGTTGTCTGGCAGGCGGCAGCGAGATGTGTTTTATTTTTTTATGACATAATTGTGTCACGATTATGCTCCGGCTCCGCGGGGTTGACACAGGCAAAGTTCAACTCGCGCGCAGGCAGATTTTACGGGCTGGGAACCAGCGGAAGTGTAGCAGGCAAACCGAAGAGAAAAACTGGAAAAATCACACGAGAACCACCGCGCTGTGGCTCTTGCGATTCCTCGAAAGCGTCAAGCGAATTTGTCTTCGCGCGATTGCCCGGTGAGAGGTTTATGGTCGCTGCATTAGCACACAATGCCCCTACCGGGGGGTAATGTTTTTATTCACGGCCGCCTGATGGACAGTTGGGCTGGGCTGTGCCCGAGGGCGTTTACTACATTTGTTTGGCCCCGTGTCACCATATGCTCAATCACTGTCCATGAACGTTGACACAATTTACACAGCCCGCGCTCCTCACGTGGGCGGACTCGAAATGCGCCGATGCATTAGTGCGCTCGGAAGACGCGGCTTGTCTTTCTTTCCGGTTTTTTTTTCTTCGTTCGGGCCGATTTTTCCCCGTAGCTAGTGGCGTTACGGTATGCAAAAATATGAGCCAAGCCCTCCTAGTTAGTTGTATGCAAATGTGTGAAATGTTATAATATTGCAATTTGCCAAACTGCTGCCGGTGTGGCACATTTTTCACGCCACTTCGCACCTCGTTTGCTGCGCAGACAGCAAACCTCCATTAAGGGACCGGAGCACCCTGGCGCTGCTGGTCTTGTTCGCACCTGAAGCAACTGAAGGGCCAGCCTGGGGGACGAACACCGCCACAATGATGACTTTTTAACAAGTTTTTCGTCTCGGCCCTTTTTTCTCTTCCCATGAACTACATACATACTGTGTGCAGCCAACAGGTGGTTGATATTGTTTCCTTTCCCGATTTGACGTCATTGTTCGCGACACGTCGTTTGCGCGATGTGTACTGCGCCAGTGCATATTGCGTACGCTATAATTTGTGGCATACATAAAATTCTTACGCTTTTGTGCCGTTACCTGTTTGAATTATTTTGCTGTAGAAGATTTTACTATCACTGAAATCGTGTCTTTTCACTGAAAGCTTGTTCTGTTCAAGTTGCTCAATGTCAGTTCGCTTCTGGGACTCTCGCAGGAGACCAACAATCGATATTTAAAGTGATTAGAGATTTAACTTAATCATTGGGTGCGTTTGAGTGTAAAAAGCAATCGCTGCTGAGGTTGAGGAAAGGTTAAGCATATAGACTATAAACATCTAGCGCCAACATATAACATTGAATAAGATCACATAACACGTTTGTTCACATAACACGTTGATTGCTTTTTACATAATTTTCAAAATAAAAAAGGAAATACCTCGTTGGTGTGGAAATATGCAAAATCTAAAGAACATCAAAAACAGCGCTACATTGCTAATTTCCAACACATAATTTTGAACTTCTATATTATACGCATCGTTGCTATGCTATCCAGTTTAATTGCAAACGTGATAAATTGTGAACGTTGAAACTATTTGTCAAAAATGATTTAGCTTCAAAGGGATTGAATAATTTCGTCAATCGGAACTGTGACAGAATCCACTTAGTTTGAAAAAAATTGAATTGAAAAAATTGATCAGCGAATCGTTTGCATAAACATCTGAGCTACTATAAAAAGGGATTTGAATGGATGTTTCAATTGCTGTTAAACGTGAACAGTTGCCGGATTTAATGACAAAGTGTACCAACAGCAGCCTTCCGTTTTCAAAACAGAACGATGGGGGCCAAAACTAGGCCACACATCGACATAAATATCGTGAAGCATGCAAAGCGTCCCTGTTCGCCGCAAATCACACGCCCGGGCGGAGGAAATCCGTTAACGGCTCGCAGCAGGTGCATCCAGCTTTGGAGCGATTCCGTTTCCGAATCGCGAAGCATCACTCCGAAGCCGCTCGCCGCAACGTTTTACTGTAGCTGCTGCCGGGGCCGGCCGGACTCTGCGTGGGGCTGTTATGTTGCCCGCGCCTGTCCGTTCGTTTGTTTTTATGCTTCCCCCATCCGCCGGCCCACCGTCCGGCCGCATGGCACCCTTCGCGGTGCACACCTCGCTCCGGCTGGACTGCGGGCACTTGAGCCTTATTGGATAATTGGTACCGCAAATCTAGCCACTCCAATTCCACTTGGGAAATCAAAGCCCAACGCCATCCGGGGTGTCTGCCGTTAAATGGCATAGTTGAATCGCTTTATGTATTTATTTTTTCTATCCACTGCCAGCATTGCTTTGAGCCGCACCGAGTGAGAGTGGCTGGAAGATCTTGTGAGAAACTTGCCGAGCTCCCGGACAGTGGTCCTACGCGGCGAGTGTGTCAGATACACATTTGATGTAATCAGCTAACGAGACGCACCAGACGACCGCCATTGCGGAGGGAAAAAAGCCACTTGCGCACCGCGCACTGGGTTTGTAGGCCAACGCACAATCGATCAGAAATGGACAGCTTTGTACCGGAATGTTGCCTGAGCTCGGCACGACCTTTTTATATGACACACGTGCAGACCATTAGCGACACCGATAAGGAACCCGTGGAACCGGAACATGACGCGATCGTGCGTTTATTATCACAATCATTGTTTGCTAATTGGACCACAGGATCCTGGTTATTAAAATGGTTTCGCTTGTTAGTGGCATTTTTCCGTTTCCGGGCACTCGTTCAGTAAACAACACAACCTCAAAAACATAATTCCACCATGAAATTGACACATTGGCACAGATTCTCCTCTCTCTCTCTCTCTCGCGGGGCTCCTACCGCGACCCATAAGCGGAAAGCGGATTGAACTCAATCGATAGCCGATACCGATCGGTGTGTGGCCGTTGTTGTTGTTCCTGTTACAAGATCCTAATCTTCGCGAGGCGTCGGAATCGACACACTTTGGCGGTGCTGGTATCGATCGGCTTGCAGCCAAACAATGGCTTCATTTTGGGGGGGAACTCATTATGGCAATTATGGCACCAGCGCATCATATCGAGCCCCCTTGCGGTCGGCTGATGGCCGTGGCGCTGATGGCCACGTGTTCTGCCGTTGTTCTGGTTTCGAATCCACGGCCCGCGAGAGGAAGTCCACTCCGGCGAGGTGTCGGATTTGGCATACGAACGGCGTTCCGTCGGACGTGCGCTTTGGGCCGGGCGGGTTGAAAACTTCCGTTACAAGTGTTTTTGCCGTGTTTTGATCTTTCGTTCACCTCTCGCCGGACTTCGTCCGCTCGATCGGGGGCGCCTTCTGGGGGCTTCTGGGCGGCTAAAAGATGTGAGCCATATGGGTCTACTCGGGGCGTTGGGTGAACTTTGATGACCGAATCGACCTATCGCGGGGGCCGGGATCATGCATATGGCCGGGCGATCGACTTGTAATTACGTAATTGGACCACTTTGAACCATCTGTACCTCGGAACTCTTATCCGGCAAACGCCACACTGTAGCACCAATAGAAGTTATCTCACTGACTGGATTTTGTCTGGATTCTTTCCCAGCTTTTGCCACTGGTACGGGCGCAGGATTACGATGGTGAGTTGGATGGCTATGGCCATATATAGTACGAACAGCCTACTGGAGGCGAAGGGGCGATTCGTAATTGATTGGCCTTTAGTTCGGGCTGGATGACCACCATTTAATTCATTCCCACTCGACGACTCTCACCTCTAGTAACGGACATCCAGTGTTCGTTTGCATCGCAGGGCTCCAACCTGGGCGATATCATCACGGCGCGGCTGAAGAAACCGATCGGCTTCAAGGGGGCACCCCTGTTCGCCGACGACCGGGGCGTGAATCCGGAAACGGACTTTGCCTGCGCGATCAAGCACGATCGCAAAGACGTGAGCGAACTGGCGTACGATCTGAAGATTACCGATTTCTCACGGTGCGGTGTGCTGAAGCGGAATGTAAGTTTTTTACGATCTGAAGCTGTTTGGCCGTTTTGGCTGAAGAAATTGGGTATCAGGGGTGCTAGGAATCGATCTTCGACGAGAGCGGGAATTCGGCAACAGGGTCAAGGTGTGATGCATTGGCTAATGAAGCGTACGGTTTTTGGTTCGTTCTCTCACACGCACACGCAGGGTTTCGTCCACGTCCGCATCTGGTTCCCGCAGTTTCCGTCGGTCGTCATGCAATCCGATCAGGAACTGATCATCATGTGCAAACCGCCGGAACCGACCGTTATCCAGAACAAGGCCGCCGGATTCGCGGGAAGCTTGTAAGTTGGCCGACCCCAATCCCCGACAGGTGCCGGCAGGTTGAAAGCTAACCCGCTTTTTCTGGCTTTTCTCCCAAAACCTCGTGAAGTCCACATGGGGCACGTGTGTCGGGTGTGGTCGAGGAAACTCCCGGCCGGCTCGAGTACGAGGTGGCACTGTACAAGGAGGCCCCTCCGATTGCCCGTATCAGCGGTAATCTGGCGGGACTGAAAAATCACTCCACGTCATCGTCACTTCCGGCGGTGACCAACAATGAGGTGCCGGTAGATCAGGCGGTCCCCATCGGTACCAAGCTGCAGCTGCGGGCGCGCATCAGCTCGCAGAGCGTCTGGAAGTACGTCAAGTTGATGGAGGTTACGGTGTCGCCGGATCCGGATGATCCGCATGCGCACGGTTCGGTGTCGTTGGTACGCGATGGCTGTCGGAACAGGGACTTTGCCTCGATCATTCCGCACCAGCCGGCCCGTTACCGCGACAAACCGAATGAGGTATTCCTCGACTTCGAGGCGTTCCTGCTGAGCTCGATGAAGGAACGGAGCACACTATGGATCCACTCGCAGATTAAGGCCTGCATGGACGCGATGGACTGTCAACCGGACTTTTGTCTGGACATGTACGAACCGTCCAAGAGTAAGTAGGGCCGCCGGTAATAATCTGTCCCATTCGGAGAGTACACTTTCGGTGTCTTCCTTCGCAGGGCTTGGCAGAAGACGGCGGGATTCGAGTCCACGCAACCGCACGGAGTACACTAAATTTAAGGAAAACATTGAATACACGGTCATCATGCCGGGCGAGTACGATGACGCCATGCGGTATCAGCAAAGCCCCGAGCAGTGCAAGAACTTCGTCGTGATCTCCGGACTACTAGCGGCTTTGTTAGCGCTCTCAACAATAATCGTAAGTATCAGCTCTTCTCGAAATGTACTCGAACGTAACCTTCTAATGCATGTGTTCTCCTGCGCCAGACGTGTGGCTTGGCATCGCGGCTCCAAGGGAACGGCAAGAAAACCATCGACGAGTTGAATGCCAAAGGATATTCTGGCCGGGCGATAGTGCAGTAATTTCAGCAACCTTCCGCACTAACGTAAAGCGGTTCTACTGTCGACTAGCAGCAAGCAGGTTACATCGTAACGAGACGTCACCAAACGAAAGCATAATCAAAGATACGCATGGAACACGAGTTGCAATATTTAGGACACTTATCAAGTATTTTTCACGTAAGCTAAGTACTTGGTTAGGTAGTAGTTAATTAGAGAAAAGTAGCATAGTACTTGTAGACGAAGAGCAAGATTAGAGGTACCGCTCGATTGAATAAGCCTGATTTTTAAAGAAACTACCGATTCTGCTCTAGCGTTGTTGCTTTTTAAAGGTTAGGCTTACAACAGATCGAACAAAGTAGAATTACGGAAATTTAGACTGCATTTCACGTGAAGTATTAGTACTGTTTAGCACTGTACTTTTGGACAATCGAACGATAGGATATTTACTGTGCATTTAAGCGCGACATGGATGGTTTAGTTCTAATGAAACTTTGAGCTCTAAATAGCAACTAGAAGTGAGTCCTATTGTCATAAGTCTTTGGGATACAGAGAAATAAAGTAGCAAAACGAAGCTACATTCAGGCAATTGTTTTGCACAATAACAAGGCTTTGCCGCGGTTTTGCTAAACCGTTTTCCGTTTATTTAAAGTTTGGTTTATTGTTTTTCAATCAAACATTTTCACACACGACTACCCCTAACTGGCGCTTGGAACTCGTTTAGATGTCATTGATCCTACCCCAACCAAGCCGGTCCTTTTTCATTTCCGTGCGCAGCCACGACGGTATGTCGTGGCGCAGGGAATGGGCATTCGGGAACCGAAGGGGTCGCTCCGGTCCTTCAAACGGATGCGCCTTCGCCAGCTTGCGCAGAAGATACTCCTTCCGGATTTGAGCAGGATCACGGTACTTGTCCAGATAAAGATTGAACGGTTTGCGCAGCGGGAACCACTCCTGATCGCGAAGGTACGGCCGTGGAAAGTCGTACTCAAACACCGGGTGCCGCATGCCGAGCTTCTCATGATAGAACGCCGGCAGAGTCGCGTCCCAATCGCATTGGAAAAATGCTAACCCAACTGGCGTGATACGTTCCTGATGTGTACGGTAAAAATCAAGCGTGCGGAAGGTACGCTCGGGAAGTGAGTACGGATTCGACAGCTTATAGCCGGAGAGGTCTATCTTTCCTGCGTCCTGCTTGTATAGCACGAAAATGTGACGATGGTAGCCTGTTCCTTTTGGTGGAAATGGTTGTAGATAGGGCATCAGAACTTCTCCGCGTTTAATGTCTCCATCCGGTATGTTTCCTCTGTTGGTAGGTATGAGGGTGGTCGAAAGGATGTGAAACATAAATGATACCCTGTCCGATTCCTTTTGTAGCTTTTTCATACATTTACTGCCAATACTTACACGAACCAATGGCAGTACTCCTTTTCTCCGTCCTCGAAGTGACCGTCCGGGTTGGTGAGCAGTAAACTCCACCAGCTTTTATTTTCGCCGGTCTTCGCCGGTCCAGCGTACTGAAACCGTCCGTCAAATTCCACACTCGGCGCAGATTGGGCTTCGGTGGGCTTCAACAAGTTACCGTAGCGTACTGGATGCAATGCTCCGTCCGTCGCTTCGAAATGTATGCGAAGTTCGGCGCGTGGCACAAAGTACGCCGTGCCGAAGAGATGCTTGAATACGCCATAATGCTCAGCGATGCGACGGATGTGGAAAGGACCGCTGGTCTGTAGCCATTCTTCTCGCACCTGGTCGATATTGATGTCCACTGATTCAAGATAAAGAGAGCACCAGAGCCAGTGAGCAAACTAATGAAATCTTTACGGCATTCGCGAGCCAAGAAGTAGCTTACACTTTCGTTCGCGTGATAAACATTCTAGTTCGGGACTTTTACGGCGGTTCTTCAACTGTGCTAAGCGCTCACTCAGTTGTGCTGATCGGGAAGGCTTCAGGTAGGGGAATCCAATGTTTACCGGTTTGCTGACTTCAGGATCTACCTTACTTTCGGCTAAAACAAAGCGAAAGTTGCTCGTCAGGCAAAAGGAAATGGTACCGATACCGGTTACTTACTACTTACCTTGTAGGCGCTCGGCCAGTGTTTTAGCCACACCCGGCGCTCTGCCCCGCAATCGGTGTCCGTGGCGAAGATCACATTTCACCAAAGTAAGTAGCGATGAAGTACGACTGAAACCGGGATGGCAAATAATCTTACTTACGCCCTCTGTCTTTTGTACTTTCAGACTCTCGAGCTCACCCACCGCTGCAAGCATACCGGAAATAATACAGCACATTACCGATCCAACAGAGCCCGTCGTCGATAAAACTGAAATGCCATGTGCTGTCGTTTCGAATAAAGCTGGTCTTAGAGAAGATCACGCTAGCAATATCAAAGTAAAAAAATACAAGCTTAGTGAAGTAAACGTTAGTCCTATCAGAGTCAAAAAAAGTAATCTTAACGAGGAAACGAAGACTCCCATAATTGAACTAGAAGCATAACGGTCACTCGTCAAAGGGTGCAATGGAAAGTATACAACTTCAGGTCAGGGATTTGTCTGTACATTTGCAAACGGCATATGAATTGTGTGTATGTTTTTTTTCTGAAAATATTATGGTGTCCATAAGCAGTACGCTAGTTTTAAGCTGGCCGTGATGGTAGAGCCGTGCCGTAGTCACTGCTTGCGTTAATTAGACAGTAAAAAGGTGGTAGCCTGTGTAGAACCGGCCCAATGCCGGGGAGCGGTACCAAAAGTTTAGGAAAATGCAGAAAAGGAACCATTCATGAATCAAATTTTGCTATGGTTAATTCTAACGTATTTAAAGATATCACAAGTGCCGGGTCACACAGAGTCATCACAGAGTATCAATACGAAAACGTGTACAATTCAGAAAAGAAGTACAAACTTCACCTTCACAGTCATTTAATTGGTAATGCTATTAATGTCTACTTTAAAGACATGTTTTACTTCTTATGAGTTCTTTCTTAAAAAGAAACGAAAGGAATGTCAACTCAATTTCTATTTTCTTGTTCTTTTTGCTTAACCAACATAGAGTACAAATTGTTCGATGAACATTTCCTCCGTCGTCGCGGCGGTGGACATGTCTAGCGGCCAATAGGTGCATTACCGGTTTACATTACCTGGCGACTTGGAGGCTACAAGTACTTCTCCCTGAAATCTTCGATCTGTTTCATCGTAAAAGTGGCTAACATAGTAGCCTTCTGGCGGGTTTGTGCATCGCTGAGGTCCGCCAGGCTGGAGAGTGAACGTTGGTTGGAGGTCCATTCGTTAGGAATGTTGACCTGCGCGGTGCGTGGGAATGCCACAAATGGAAAAACAAGAAGAGGTTGTTGAAACACTGTTTTCAAGTAAAAATAAACGGGATAAACTCATGTCCTACCTTGTGTCTGGCAATCGACCGAAGGATCAGCGCCGTAACGTAGAAGCAGAAGTAGAGGGTAAAGTACAGTGGCACGTACCACAGCGTACGACTGATGTAGTAGTAGCTGTAGTTCTTGAGACGCGGTGTTTCCGGTACCGGCGGTGGCGGTGGTGGTGGTGGAGCCGGTGTTGTGGTTGGCTCATCGTGATGATGGTGAAAGTGATCGTGATCGTGATCGTATATGATGTCCGGATAGTGGTCATGATCGAATCCGCTCAAGTAAGGAAAGTCGTGATGATGATGGTGATCGTGGTCATGATCCATTCCGGTCGGTCCTGTCGGTGGGCCATCCATGGGCATGTTTGGAGGCGGCATCATTGGCATCATTGGCATTGTGGGCATTTTCATTGGAGCTGGTGGCGGTGGCGGTGGTCGACTGTCTGCAAGATACGAGATGTTGAAGAACATGCATTAACAAAGCTTGACTTCACCGGCTTAAGTAAGTCGTTTACCAGCATAGTAGGGAGGCAGATACTGCGGCTTTCCCGGTCCGACCGGGATAGTTCCGGCGGTATCATCACCTGGAATGCCGGAAGCAGGAGGAAGATAGCTGGTCACAGCGTTGTTCGGTCTGGGAGGACTGTTGTTTGCTGGCAGATATTGCGAGTTTATGTTGGGTGGAAATTTGAACAAACTGGCCGGAGGTATGTAGGATTGGGCGGGAGATGGCCGAGGAGGGTGCAAATAGTAGTTTGAATTGGGATTGCCGGACGGAGGAGGCAGGTAACTTGTGGCGTGGCTCTTGGGTAATTTCATGACGTCCGGTGGCAAATAGTTGGCGTTGGTATTGGGTGGAAACTTGAAGGCACTGGCAGGACCAGACCCCATCGCAGACGACATCCCTGGTGAACTAGGGTTACCCGAAGGTGGTGGCAAATAGCTAGTGACGACGCTTTTGGAGGAATCTGGCGAGGGTGGCAAGTAAGCGGCGTTACTGTTCGGTGGGAACTTGTAGAGTTCTGCCGCAGGTATTGCCGCTGACTTACCGGGGATCGGAGCACCTTTGGACATTGTTTTTAAATTTGACAACGAATTAGGATCTCCAGACGGCGGGGGAAGATAACTAGTGTCGGAGAGTGGCTTCAAACTGCCACCAGACTCTAGCGGTGGTGGCAAGTAAGCCGCGTCAGTGTTTGGCGGGAACTTGAAGAGCTCTCCCTTAGGTGTTGGGCCAGGAATCTGAGCATCTTTAGCTATTGTTTTCAAATTGGACAATGAACTAGGATCTCCCGATGGTGGAGGAAGGTAACTGGTGTCGGAATGCGACTTTGAATCGGTACTGGTCGGTGGAAGGTATCCTGCATGTGCGTTAGGTGGAAATTTGAACAACTCGGCAGTCGCCTTATTCGCGGATGTATCAGATTCTGCATTCGCTCTGGAATCGGTGTTTCCCGACGGTGGCGGAAGATAGCTGGTGACCGGATTTTTAGATAGAACCCCCAAAGGCACCGGGTAGCTGTCGTTAACGTTGGGAGGGAATTTAAATAAATCGTCGTTCCCGTTCGCATGGAAAGAATCGACAGTCGAGGAGGGTTTTGATTTTCGGACAAAAAGCGATGCATCTGGTTTCGAAGCCTTTTTATCGGGCGGAAGGTAGCCAGTGTGGGAGTTGGGTGGGGAAAGGAGTATCTCGGCAGAATCCATCTGTGCACCGATCGGGCCGGGTGGATGTGATGTCGAGGAATCCTCACCAGAACTCGGATTCGGTGTTGGGGCACTGATAGGCGGGCTGGGTGGACCATCCATAGATGGCATTGCTGGTGAAGGTGGTGGACCACCCGAACTTAGGCCAGGCGGTGCAGGAATGTTAACTGGACTGTTGTCGGAGGCCGCCGGTCGTAACACGGTCGGTGCAACAACGCTGACCGGACTGTTGAACGAAGCGGCCGGAATCGACGCAAACGGACCTGGTAAATAAAAGAAAAACAAAAAATTATCAAAAACACCGTCCCTTCGCGGTCGGATGTCAGAACGTGGGCAATATACCTCCACCGCCTCCCTGCTGGAGGGCTAGCTTTTGCTTCTTCAACTTGTAGATCGTTCCACCGTATGCCTCCCCGGGAGCAAATCGGTCCATCGCTAGAGGAAGGAGATCGGAGGGAGTTCAGGCTGGCTGATTGCTACGGCGGTTCCGTTGGCCATAAACTGTTTGACCCAGCGAGCGTGTATAATTTATCGTATCTTACCTACTGGCCCATCGTAATACGGCCGGCTGCTGTCCGAGTAGCTTGGGTAGATGTATTTCGGTGTTTGGTACGCACCGTCTACTGGCCGTGCCACTTGAACGGGTTTCGATAGGTAATTGGGGTGTATCGAAAACGGGAAGCCATTTACACTGTCACTGCTGGAGAAGGCCCTCCCAGAGCTAAGGATAAGAGCACGGAAACGGTACAAAGGCAAAGAGCATGTGAAAAGCGGCTCTTTTGAGGATCAAACATTCCGTAAAGCGTGCTTACGATTCGCCCTTGGTTTCTTGGCGCGCTGCGGCATCGGTTTCGTCCTTTGGCAGCGTAGCACCAGGAGCAGAAGGCCCCGTGGCGTAGGAGTTGAACACAATCGTTTTCGTTTCTCCATGACTGAGCAGCTGCAGAAGTGACACAAGAACTACAATGCACTTGAAACTCGGCATGGTATGCAATTGGCTGCGTTGCCAAAAGTGTTCCGTTCGTGTGTAATTCGTTGTTTTCACCACAAAGCGACTCGCACGGCTCGGTCCTTTTGATTTCGTTTGCCAGAAACGGGAACACAGTGCACTGGGGTCCTTGATAACCGTTTCTCATAACCCCCTTAACTTGGGTGCGCACTCCGCAGACGTCTTAACGCGATGTCATCTTCCAGTGGAATGACCATCGGGCGGATGGCGTAAACCCACTAATCGGCTGGCACAGGCCGCGGAGGTTCGAATTATTCTTGCACCTTGCCGGGCGGGAGCTGAAAACGTGACAAATATTTTCTGGATCATCAATTGTGGGCCAAATCGGTCCGGCTTAGGGCAGGATCGTTTTCCCTCGCTCCCCGTTGACCGACATTCGCTGGTCGCGAGGCGCTAATCGGTGTGAAGTAGCAGCAGGGTTCTTCTTCTAGGTGCCTTTCTGGTACGCCGTTGGTATGCTCCAGTTTTCCGGGAGTCCGATCCGGAACCATGCGATCACGGGTTGGCGAATGCCGTTGGGTTCGATTGTGGCACGGTGCTACGAGCCACGAGCCGGTAGAAAGTTTGTTCGGCAAGGGAATCTCACCTACTGCGCCTCATGATTCTGGTGATGACCCATTAAACTGTCGAAACATCAGCGAAAGTGCACCACTTCCAAAGTGTCGTTCATTGAAGCGTTCGATGTTGTACATCATGCGCATCATTTCGCTGGAGCTAGACACCCGTTTCACCTGCGACTTATCACCGGCGACGAGAATCAGCAAGACAAACATCGTCCTTGGGGGCCCGAGTTGGAGAGGAAATCAAGTTGTAACTATGCGAACGGGAACGGGAAATAGAGACACAAATTTCCTTTTTCCCGTGGGCTTTTTATACGGGAAACCGTTCCAACATTATGTTCAGTAGAAAGGCCTGGAAAGGATAAATTTATTTGAATCATACTAGATAAGCTATCGTTCTCTAACAAATTCAGCCATTTGTGAATAAAATTTACAATTTTTGAATAAAACTTACGTTTGGATCCTACAATGCTATAATATGAATTAAAAAAAAAAGTGGTTGTTGGAAAAACTTTTTAAAAGTTTTAATTTAAAAAAAACCTTTCTTATTTTCTTATTTATTTCAAGAAATGTTCTGCAGAGATCTCGAAAGAACACGTAGAATTGCCTTTGCCTCGAGCAAGATTAACACGATTGTAAACTATGTATGTACATTTTTCCCACTAATCAACCTCAAGTTCCAAATGTCACAGTTCCTTGCTGATTGCCATTTCCATTCGCTTTTTGCCTTTGCCTGTACAAATCGATTCCACTGATTATTTGATGACTGGAATTGGCGAAAAGCGCGGAACGGGCGCTGTAAACAAAGGTGGCTCCACGGCCGCCATCTATTTTTCCCGGTAGTGTTTCCCGGGTTTTCGGCCACGTTTCCACCGGGCACCGAGAGAGCGAGCGAACGAGAGCGGAACACCATAAATAAATAATATCTTCCCGGGTATGATTGATCTTTTGCGTTATTGCTTACCGGGGTCGGGGTGTACGATTTTTCCGCTTTTCCCGAATGTTGCCGCTGCTGCTGGAGCACACGTCACGGTGGTGGCGAAAGCGTGTGATGTGTTGTGAAAATAAATACGTAAAAAAATATCAATCAGCGCTCGGCACCCAATCTGGCCCGGCTGGCCCGGCTCTGGTCGTGGTGCGGATTTGTTTGCATGCACGGCGTCCTTTCATATCCTGGTCTGCTTTGCGCTGCCGTTCGTCAAAACGCGCGGATGAGACTGGAATAAATATTCTGACTTCATTGAGGGCCGCAAAAAAAATAGAGGTCCTCGCGGTCCTAGCTCTTCACCACCCGGGGGGTTAGTAAGCCAACCGGATGTGTGAAATATGCTGTTCGGGGCGGATGTGTTGATGGTTAGCGGTGGGCCACCGGAACACGGCCGGTAGTTTCGCGTCACCAGACACGGGAAGTGGGAACTAATTTCGTACGCTCCGATGGAGAAATGTGCAACATTTTGTATATTAATTTTTTATGTCGCCCACCCGACGGAACCGGCGTGTGATTTTCCGCAAATTAGTGGTCTACGATGTGTGTTTCCCTCCCCGAGGACATTATCTGGTGCCGTGGACCAGACCGCACCCGCTCATTACCGGTTACGGGGGTAATGACGTTTGATGTTCCACACGATTGGGGTTAATTCAAAGGAGGTGGTCCTTCTTTTTCCCAGCGTAGGTCCGGCATGCTACTAGAATGGTCCTTCCTTGGCCAAAGGTCCCGATGATGTGTGGTCCGAAAAATGCCGGACACAACCTTGTGAATATTGATGTTGCATTTTTTTTTGTCCCGACGCTCGTTACCATTTTCGTCTATTCCTAGCCCTAGTCCCGGTCCTGTTCCTCGGGATCGCTCGGACGTGACCGAGCGTGCCGTGCGTGATTACAACGCCCGGCGCCCGGTATGAATTAGGTCCGAAGGGTTTGATTTATGCCGAATTCCTCGCCCGGCCCAGGATTGCGTCGGGTGTGTGGAATACAATCAGTTTAACAAATATTACGTGCCTTTCATCATCGATGATGCGTGATGTGTGTTGCTGCCGACAAAACGTGACCGAACGCGTGGCCCCCTGGATGGTCAGTCCGTCGATGCAAAGTTAGCCGCCGGCCTATAAATTGCTAACTATCCGCAAGGAGAAGGCACTGGCACTGGCAGCAGAACATTTGCTATCGTGGGTTGTGATTGTTTTGGATTTCCGGCCGCCGTGTTTTGATCCGTTTCTGCGGAATTGTACAACCGATTCCAGATAGGCTACTTATGGTGGACCAGCGGGTTTTTTTTACCGCAACACTCCTGGAACAGAGGTCGGTTCGCTTCGGTCCAAACTTCATCGAATCGACCGTGTCGTGAAGAACCGGCCGGCAAAAAGTACAAAAAGGACCGCTCGTAAAACATTGCATACCAGCCTCGGGACATTCCGGAACCGGAGCGGAGGCTCGTCCGTTCCAACCCCGACAGCGGACGGCCGATGAAATAGAAATCAGTTTACGCCGGAAGCTGACACGTTCTGGCACATCTGTCCCGTTCTCGGCGTGCCAGAGGAACAAATTCATCGAATTGAGGGAGGTTGGGGGTTCCATTTTTGGCGAACGTCTCGTCCGGAAGCTGGTTCTGTCCGCCCATTCCATTTCTTTCGGAATCCTGCTCGTCCCGCCTGTAGGCACCGGATGGAATGCGATGGCCCCGAAAAAACGGCCGTGTTTCATTTTCATTCTCCGATGGCTAAATCGAGTTAGGCACCGAGGCTGGTGGAAATTGAGAAATCTTTCGGTAATTGGACATCCTGACCACGGCTTGGCGAGCTTGGCCACGCAAGGGCACGTTGACCTGTGGGCTGGCTGGGCGGGCTGGCGTTAACGTTTGATCGATTCCCACCTGAAGCGCTTGTCTAGCCGGAACCATGTCATGCCGTCATGATGAAGTTGTCCCTCACTGTCCAAAGGGTGGAAGGTCTGCCCCGCCAGACACGGTCGGACAAATCTCGTCCCGACGTTGATCGAGTCGAGTCGGTCGGTAAGAAAATTATTTTATAAATGGTGCGTCCGTGATCAATACATGGCCTCAATTGGAGGGCTGGAATGAAGTGGGATCGAATCACAGAAACAACATCTGTCTGTTATGAGCTGATTTCATCTGTATCAGTGCAGCTCCGATGGGCGGAAATTGGCAAGAAAAACCGATGGCCCGGAAATTGAAGTCTAGACGAGCCTGGGAGTGCATTAATCAAGTTCCATGCCAAAGTGACGATTGAACTTGCTGTGAACCCGATACCGCCGGGATGTGCCTTCAAAAGACAGGAATCGAAGCTATTTTTACAACTCGTATTGGTCATCACTGGGCATTTCACTTTCGACAGAAGCCCACGCCCCGCGGGGATAGTAGATAATACACTACACGCTGTGTCTGTGGGGCACTGGTTCCGAAAAGTGTCTCTCTCTCTGTCCGTGTACCTGCGTAAGGTAGCCATTTCTTACGCTCGGTACACCGTACAGTGTCAGTTTACGTCTGGAAGACGTTTGCTTCCTCCACACACATCCTTGGGCCCGCTTCCGATCTGGAGTAACTTTCACAACCTTCGTAGCACAGTTTTTTGGCGAAAAGCAGGGCGAACCGTAGCGATCCGGTACGGGAGAGCGGGGAAAAAAAATCCTGCTAACGTGCGATCGGCGCTAGAAACTAGGTTAGCCCCAACCTACCGGCTGTTGGCCGGCTGGAGCGATGCGGAAGGTGCTAATTGGAATAGCATATTCTTGCCCCACTTTGGTCGATTTGTAAAATGTAGCACGAGCTAAGCGGGAAGCGGACACCGTATGGGGTGGGGTAGTTTCTAATGGACACTTCCTGGCAGAGAACCGACACTCCAGTGCTGCAGTACGCTTTCAGTCGATCGGTTGGTTACACCAAACTCGATTTCGGTGATCGGTTTAGAATTTAGTGGCGAGTGGAGCGACCGTTGGAGCGCTGGTCTAATCTCTCCGTTGGAGTGCGGTTTGTTGTTGGTAGACCCGACGAAATAGTGGAGCTACGAGGCACACGCGTTCCGGACGTTCCGGACTGTCAGTAATTACCGTGTTGGCGGCTGGTGGCCACTAGTCGATGTAACTGATGACCGTACGAGATACGAGCGTACTGAGAGATAAGTTGATACCGGGCGAGTATCGAGTACCGGGAACATGCATGCGCCTTGTTGAGCTGAGCAGGTAATGACAATTATCAGGAAGGATTACCCATTGAACAACGTCCTCCGGTCTTGAGTTAGCACGATACCGAGCAGCTCCGCTCGAGGTGCACCACACTTCACTTTTAATTCAGTGATTGAGTAATCCCAGCGAAGGACAACGGCAATCCTCGAACGCGAAACTCCTGGTGCAGACCCACCGAAGAACCACCACGCGGACTGGCCAGATAAACAGCCGAAACGCTATCAGGCGGGTCTCAGAAAGTACGCAGTCGCGCATTCTTAGCGACCGGTGGCGGACGAAAGTGAATCCTGAGCACCGGGCACACCTGGGACGCGTGGGATCTGCATTCGAGCGCAGCGCCGGACGTAAGCCGTGGTGGTTTCGCGGTCCCCCGCGACTAACGCCAGTGTCTAATGATGGCAACCGGTAGCGGTGGCATTAGTAGTTTGCCGGCTCCACGGTCAATGATGCTGCAGCAGCAGCTTGTCCGGCTGCTGCTGGTGGCCCTAGTTTTGTTGGCCATCGTCGGACCGCACGGGGGGCGTGCGGCAAGTGTCGGGGCGACGGCCGCAGTCAGTCTAGCGGAAGATGAAGATAGCAGTGCCGCTGTCGGTGCGTCCGACGAAATGGTTGCTGACGAAAATTTCGAACAAGACGTCAGCCAAGCGCCTGACGCCAAGGAAGCCCCCGGCGGAGCTCAGCGTGCGGACGAAAGTGAAGCCGCAGGCAACGGCGGCTGGCAGGATTCGCAGGACTCGTCGACGGAACCGTCGACGACGCCGGGCTTCAGTGCGGTAGCGACTACACCGAAGATAGTGCCGGTCGTGAAGCAGTTAAGCCGGTAAGTAATGGTTCGGGTTTTCGGGAGGCGGAGACGGTATTATTGCTATTCGCTTAAGCTAACGGTGTTCTGCGAAAGGAGTGTTCCGTGGCTTCGTGGAGGAGGATAAAAAGAAACGGAAACCGTGGAGTATTATCGCTGCGGGCTGGACTATACGGAGCAGTTCCAGTGAGTGGCTCGAAATTGATGTGTTTAGATTTGGTTTTTTGGAATGGTACACAGGCTGTTGATGAAAGTTGTGCAATGCCTATGTAACTATGCACGTTACTGAACCTTTTTTTACTGAACTATGTTGATGGTGAACATATCCTCCCTATCGTCTGATGTGGACCAGCTCTTTCCATGCAAGATCCTACAATGGGGCCCTTCGCAACGCAGGGCGTATTGCTGCAGGACACCGTGCACATGACAGAGCCGGACCCGGGTGTCCCAGTTTTTGTTTGAGTTGTGAGCGTAAACTAAACGATCATGCACTAAAATCATAACGGTTCGCTAAACTTCACGCAGCCGGCTGGCTGCAAAGTTGTTTGACGAAAACTGCGCCCGAAACTCGACGAATCGCTAAAATGAGTTTTTCCTTCCGCCCCAGATGGCCGCCACCGCAAGCCGCCCGACCGACCGTGAGTGCATGCGGTGCGAAGGGTGTTTGTGCCGAGAACGGGACCACCCCGCGCGTGTGTGTGTGTGTGTGTGTGAAGGGATTTTTGTATATCAACCCCGGATACAGCTGGCTAATGCTGGATGCACGGGAATATGCAGCTATCTCTCAAATAAAGTTGCCTAATTACTGCGGAAACTATTCATCAACTCGCTTTCATTGGGGATGGTGTTAATGAACTTCGGGTGTCATGACAGCATAGAGTTGGGTGGGTGGCTGCCTGCCAGTTGGGTGGCACCGCCAACATCGGCAAATGTTGGTTTTGTGCCAGTTGCGATCATTTTGATATGTTTCCCAGGCTCCGTCCCGCTCTCGCTCGTTGGTTGGGACACTGCGAAATGGAAGTCCGGTGAAGGTGCTCAACCGGAAGTTATAATTATTTCCGAAATGTAGTCAGCCCCATATAGTTATGGCAACTTCAGGTTCACCACATACGCGTGCCCAGGCCATTGCACCCCTGTACGTGTTCGGTTAAGCCTTTCGGGTTTGCTTGCTCACGTTTTGGCGGAGGTCGATTTCATGATCACCTTGATTGGCCAGCCAGCTGCGGGTTGCGGGATCTTTTGTGGTTAGCAGATGCTGCCACTCCGTCGTAACTAAACCGGTGCAGATATTAGTATTATGTCACCGAACGAAGGGGTAAACATGTTTGTAGGGAGTTGCCCATTTTTTGTTGCAATTGGAGTGCACCAGACACGTTTTGAATGGCTTCCGTTTGGATGCGGCACCGCATTCAGGCCGCTCGGATTATTATCGTTTCCAAGGATATTAGTTTTCGCCGTCTCGACGCGGAGATTAGTATTGACTTCGGCGTAATCCTTCGGTATTGGTGGCTTTTCGAAGGAAAATAAAGTTGGAAAAAGCATCGTTGTGATAAAAAAGTGGAGAAGGATTAGTGTTTTTGCTGCAAAAGAAAATCAAGCTGCGCATGAAAGCGATATTGCAGACTAATTACTCTCGCGAATTACGGTGAGGCGCGTAAGGAGTCTTAGTGAGCAGATCGTGGAGTTGAATGACTACGAACTCTCTCTCTGTGGTCGATAGCAATTCGAAAGAATATTTCAATTCAATAGGGGTTTTTTATCTTTGCAAACGATCCAATAGCAATAAAACATGGTACTCGAAACGGGCTTTTTGATGAAAATATGTTCTTCCAAAATGATGGAATAGTGGGTTTCCTTCACGATGGCCATGTTGTTTGAAATTAGTTTGAATTTTATGTTCAACTAGTGTCATTTAATTTTATTAACCTGATCATCAGAATGACCTGGAAATTAGAACAGTGTATATTTGATGGTTAGGAGTTAGAAGGTATGGATTGATTATCCGATGAACTATTAACTTGCGCATGATCGGTTCATGAGGGTTTCAAAATTAATTAGAAAATAATATATTTCATCCTTTATCATGGACCAAATGTCCAGCAAACGTTGTATTGAATTGAATTCTTTGAAACCCAGCCAGACTGGCAATTACGGAGCATCCACTTGTTAGATTTGCATTTCACGCCGAAGTGACTCACGCACGGTACATTGGTTCTGTGTACCGAATTAGACCGAAAGGTATCATAAAATTCTGCGAAAATCAGCGTTTTTTGCCATCCGCCGCCTTACACCGGCGTTTTGCATGTTGCATGCCAGAAGCAATAACGATTAACGATTAACAACACAACAAAAACAAACAAAACAACTTTCAATTACTGGCAGCATGATGCATATCCGGTTCCGGGATGTTCCAGTTCACCCCACGATGGACTCCTGAAACAAATGTCCTGAAACGCGAGCCGACGGTGGACCGACCGACCGACAGGATCGATCACCTGGGTGCTGGGTGTGGAAAAAAGGTCTACAAAAACTGTACTTAACCGTAATTACTGTGCCTGGCTGGCGCACAAATCGCGAAGGTAGGCGCTTCGACCAGTCGTAACCATGTCGAGTTATGGGTCCTGTGCGCAGCCCTACCCGAGTAGCCGAGTGGTCGGATTAGGCCGCCGAAGAATTTATTGCAGCAACATGCCAATTTGCCATTGCGTCCGACCGTTTCGGAGCGCGGCCGTAGTAGATTGTAGTTTGGTCGGTGAGTTTTTTTTGTTAGCTCCGATCATATGCACCCGACGGGGCCAGACGGGCCGCTAATACGTAGATTGAATTTAAATTTATGTTCACCGCCGGATTTAATGTGCCGACCGGATGCGCTGCAATAACAAACATTAAAACAAACGCCGCTCCGACGGGGCGGGGAGGGGGACTGGACTCTCCAACAGCGGTCGGACTGTCGAACGTTCCGATGTCGTGTGGCGGTCGGGATAGGTTTCACCGGCTCCACCGGTTCCCTTTTTTTCGTCCTCGGCCTGCTGCTGGTTGGTGTTCTTTTGTGCAGACGGCACAGGATACAGGCTCCGCAGGCCAGCGATGTCCTTTCTGAATTATTTCACTCTGCATAATTTTCAGCGATAAATGGCGCTGGCGCTGGCGTTTGGTGACCGATGCCCGGCCGAGTGTGCACCCGGGCCGTGTCCTTGATGCTGGGCGGCTTAATTTGTGGCCCCAACGAAACCCGGGCCCCAGCTGTAGCCCAGCGCTCGCTGGCGAGCAATCCGTTTGGCATTCGGCTGAGATTTAAATTAAACCGCTTAATTTGACAATTACAATCACCACCCGCCGTGGTGGTGGTCCGGTACCGGTGTCGTGTAAAAGTTTCGGCGGGCGAGCAAAAAAGATCAATTCGACCGTAGCATAATTTGCACGCACGATCGGTCAAACCAATTGGGGTAGTCCTCCGCCCCCGTCCCCCCACGGTGGACAAAATGGGGCGGAAAAAGGACGCGGGACTTTGTGTGCGAGCTTTTAATTTTAATTATGCCGTACCGATCATTTATTACACCGGCAACGGGTGGCAGCGGAGGTCGATGTCTCCCCACCGGCCCCCTTCCTTGCCACCCGTCCGTTCCGGAAGGATAATGCGGGGTGGCTGTAAAAGCCGCACCGGTGCCCCCTTGCACCGGGGATTGGAATCGTGTCTTTTTTGTGTGTGTCAGATTGCGCCCGAAAATTGATATTCGTCGCCGGTGTTCGTTCTTGACCCCATCCCGCCCATCCAGGGGGTCCACCATCCGCCCATCCAGGGGACCCAGCGCTGCAGCGGCTAAACCGATTGCAAATAATTAATGGATGCACCGGGAGCAAAGTTCATTAATTCAAAATTGTTTTTCGAATTTCATGGGCCAACTGCAGGAAGCGCGTGTGCCCTGGCAAGGGGATTTCATCAACCCAGAGGGTGCAGAGGACGGGTTAACACACGGGTTGGGTGTGTGTTGCGGATGGTGCCGTGAACCGGGGCCATTTGAATGCCGACTTTTGGATTTATTGAACTTGCATTCGCCACACTCGCGGACTTTAACCCGAACGGTTCAACATGTCCTCCGAATTTCTTCCTCCGATCAAAAGTGGTTGGTTGTAAAGCGGAACCGGGGCGCCCCTCCCCGCCCGTACCTGGCCGTTAAATGTGGCGGTGGTGCGGAAGCAATGGAAATAATTAATACATTTACTTAGTGCTTTCGCGGATCTGCACGGTCTGCGGCGTTGTTTTTGCGTTGGCCACCGGGTTCTGGAGATTATTATTATTCATATAAGGCTGGCTAAAAAGTAATCCATTATTTTTGGGTGAGATTCAAAACATTATTTAAGATACTTCCAATGGTCCGATTTACGTCAAATATGTACCGTTTTGTTGGGAAATTTGTTGTCTTTTTAAAGATAGGCTTATCATGCCTCTTTTGTAAAAGACTTAGTCGTTATTGGCGAAAAACTGGAGCAATCCATTTTCACAATCCTTTTTTGATCTCAGTTTTTCATCACTCAGGAAATTTTGTAATGCGCAAAAAAGGTGTCAATCGCTTAGTGCAAGGTCCGGACTATACGGTGGATGCATTAAAACATCCCAGACAAACTCCCGGACTTTCTGGTGAGTCACTAAAGACGTGCGTGACATTTCGTTTTCCTGATGGAACACAACACCTCTTCTGTTGGCCGATTCTGGTCGTTTCTGGTCAATTGTTATCTTCAAACCGTGCAGTTGTTGGTAGTAGAGATCTGAATTTATTGTTTAGCCACACGGAAGCGACTCATAATAAACGGTTCCTTTCAAGTCCCACCATATATCCCGTAGAACCTTCCTAGCCGTTATTTCTGGTTTGGTCACAGGTTAAGTTGCTTCACCACGCTTAGACCATGATCATTTTCACACAGTATTGTCGTATTTATCCCAATCCTCATCCTCAGTACCCATCCGTTTAAGAAACGGTTCGATTTCATTCCGTGGGGCCAAAACTGTGCAGATGGCCATCATGTTTTTTGGTGTAAATTAGGTGGCGCCCAAATATCGAGCTTCTTTGTGTATCCAGCTTTGCGTAAATGGCTTAAAATTGTTTGATGATTGATCTTTAGCTCCTGGACGATGCTCTGACTACTAACATGCCGACCAACTTTGATTAGTTCTGTGATTTTATCGACATTTTCGATGACATGTCTGCCTAGGCTTTAACATCAAAAATAACTGAAACGTGTCAACGAAACCAAAATTTCACCCAGCTGGTTGTTAGAGTATCGGCACCATGAACACCATGCAAAATTTCAGTGGCCTAGCTCGAGTTTTCGCCTTTATCGGACAAAAAATGTAAAATGTACCGAATTTTCTCCGCGTTGACCTCCATTGTTAACACCCTGTAACTCACAAACGAATAGAACAAACAAAGAACGATGAAAGTATTTTTTTAAGTGTAAAGTATCAGCTTTAAAACGAGCCTAAACTTGAAACTGTACGATAAATACTTCACAAGATATCGATCACTAAAGGCATCTACCGAAAAAATAATGGATTACTTTTTAGCCAGCCTGATATTTTGTTTTTTATTAATTATTTTTATGATGTTGGATTTTTATGTTCGGCTCCGGGTGCCTGGTGTGTGCCTTTTTTCTGTCGTTCCGTCACATTGCGCGTATTTTTAATGTGCCCATTCATTTCGCTCCGTTTCGCTGAAGGTAGACCCGACCCAAGGTCAGCTCCATCAAAATAAATTGAATATCATTTCAATGAATACATTTCGCGAACGTAGACCGGCAGGTTTCCGGTGTGTTTGAAGTTTTCCCAGTTTTTCCAGTTTTTTCCAGAGTGTCCTGTTCGATGCGGGCCTGCGGCGGGCCACGAGATCAGGGCACACGATACGATTTCACCTGGCCCCTGGCCGTAAATAAATAGGTGAAATATTTATTGAATATGCAACGCGGATCACGCAGTGCGCCGGCGACAGCGGCATATGAATATTGATCCATCCATCCCTGTTTGGGGCGCCAGAGAAAAAAAGGAGAGCGAGGGCCATCGTGATGATGTCCATTTGCTGCCAGCATGATAAAAGGTATCACTTTTCCCCGGCAATGTGAGGAATGCTCACCGGACGCTGGTTGTTCGACCTTCCGGACATTAATTATCATTCCGAGTCCGTGATTTACGCGCATTAAGCAGGTCCCGTAATCTGTACGGATAGAAAAGCTCCCAACCGTCGGCGTGACCATCGCATCCATATCAGCCTGCCGCCTGCCGGAAACGGCTAGGAAATAGTTTAGGCTCACCGACCGACGGGTCAGTGAAGAATTTACAGAATTACACAAAATGTTACAAATTAAATACACTCTTGCGCAAACCCATCCATTGTCGGTCGCATGGGGTTGCCATTTTGTGGGCACATTAAGCGGGAACCCCCCATTGCATTATCCGAGTGATTTAACTTGCCGTATGCGAAAACGGTAATTTATTCACTCAATTAAGCTCTGTGCTGTGGGTGGCCGAAAAATGGGCTTGTTTTGAGACACGGACGACAGCAATTGGCAGCAACATTCAATCATCAAAACATCGCAACATTATTTCGTACGTGCCAATGCTGACCCTTGCCGCACCGGTTTCTTATCTCCGAGACGACATGCTTATCGTGTGTGGGCCAAGGCATTCATTTGTTTCAATTTGTGCACCATAACGGCAGCTAACGGCTCCAATCGTAAGATTCGAGCCATCCGAGGCACTGTTGAGCATTCGGGGTTGCAGTTTATTTAGAACTCGTTTTGGCCCTTTGCCTGCCCTTATGAGGCCTATTTATTTCGGCATTGCCATGTGTGGCGGAACCTTCCTATCCTTCCGTTCCGTTGGACCGCAACATTATCAATTAACATAACCATAAGCCAGCAGTACGCACCATCGCTTCCCGGATCGTGCCCGGTGGATTGGATTCCAAAGACGTGTCCTGCGCGTGTCCCCACCCGCCCAGCGATCGGTTCGAACGCTGGCTATCTACCGGCGGGCGAGACCGAAACCTTGCGCTCCCCACGGTGATCCTTTGAACTCAAATCAGGATCATAATCTGGCCCGTTAGTCTCAGCCCATAAAGCGCGCCCAGCACGGGGTGGGCAACTGGCCACGGGGCTTATGTGCCACACGCTTCCGGACCGCTTCCGGAGCCGCACCGGGCGACGCAGGGCAGAGGTTTTTCTTTCATTAGCCTCATTAACTCCTGCCTCAATCCTCGGGCCCGGAATAAACGACTCGGGCGAACATTTTCCGGACAAAACCGCAGTGAACCGTAATGAACCGCACGGCTCTCGTGCTCGTCGCCCGGACCCGGAAGTACCTTCGGGAGAATTGGCCCAACATACGGCCCTCACACGCCAGCACCCCCAGGGCGGCTACCGCCCGCCTCACGCGCCATGGTGGCGAAAAGGGCGACCCGTTTCGGGTCGTTACCGTTCGGCAGTCTCGGGGCACTTTCCGAGCCCGGCGTTCATTATTTCTAATAAAACAATTTGAGAAACTGAATTAAATTTTATTTATTGTTATTATCGCTTAATTCTGTTTTCGCTTTATCTTATCTGGCCACCGGCGCCCAAAACAACGACGGCCACACGCCATGGACACTGTTCCACACGCCAGGGCTAGGGCCCCGAATGTGCTGTCTCCAATTGTCGGGCTCAACATTTTGTATGTTGCCGAATGGTGCCTGTGGAGTGGTCCACGAATGCCCGGTTCCCCCGGTTGGTTGGCGTACGTAGGGACGAATTTTGACGAGCAAGCGGTTGGCTGGGCCGGGGCCGGGTGAAGCCGGTTTATTGCATAGCGGCAGCATATTTTGGAAATACCGCAGAAAGACGTTGGAATACGGTTACCGTTGTGTTGATGGGTTTAGCGTGAGAACTGGAGTGTTGTTCGATCAGGCTATTCAACTACCATCGGTTTTTGCGCTACAAAACTAAGTGATTTCGCTATGGTTTGACCATTCATATCATAGACTAGAGGTGCTTTATTTTAAGTAACTATTTAAACGAGTTAAAGTTTGGGGTTTTCTTTTGTTGTTGATGCATTTGAGCATGAAGCTTCTTTCATCTCTTTTAGTTATTTTGTTGTTTATGTATTATTTTTTGTTCAGTTTTGATTTGTAGACCATATTGTGTTATAATTTTTGTGTACTTTTGCATTGATGTTTCTGAATGTGACGTGCTGAAGTAGCTTTATAGTTGCTAAAGTAGTTGGTTTCGTTTTCTTCGTTATTATTGATTATTCATCTTCGTGTTTTAAAAATTTCAAGAAATTTCAATAAGCCCTGGCCCCCGTAATAAGATGTAACAGGGAGTGCGTTACTTTCAAAAATCTACATAAGACCCGTTTTAAATTACATTTGGCTGTCCTAAGATTTCGAAAGGAAGGAAAGGACCCTTCAGGGCAAGGAAGGGCTTACTAATAATTGTTTTCTATTTACCAGGTAATTAACTTTTTTGTGAAAAAATTGCGAATATTGCCTCCCGAGGCTTATTAACTGTAAAACAATTAAATTCCTTGGTACTTTTACTTTACAACTGTCCACCAAGAGCTCGTTGTGCCAGGCAGTCGAAAACATCCCTTTGTATTCATACAAATTAATTCGCTAATCAAACTTATTTTGCCAGAATGCTTCATTTCAATCAAATGCTTGCTAAAGTAGTTGGTTGCCTATTTCGGAACCAGTACCAACCGATGCACGCTTCGTTTCAATTGAAATTTGCATCGACGTCAATTTAATGGCAATTCCCAAATAATAAAACATCCTCCTGGGGCCGTCCGACTGATCGGTGTTTTGGTGCACAACTTTAAGCCTTTCCGTTCACAGTACTCAGCCTCTCGAATACCGACGACGACGACAACTTACTTACTTACTTACAGGTCCTGTGTCCGCCGTCTTATCGGCGCGACAATAGGGATGAAGTTAAATTTCTCCACTGCTGACGGTTACCCGCTATCGCCTTTACCTGGCGCCAGGAAAGGTTTCCGTCAGCAGCCCGGATGTCGTCGGCCAGGCTTCGCCGCCAAGAGCCTCTGGGCCTGCCCCTCCTCCGTTGCCCTTGCGGGTTCCAGTCCAGTACCTCCCTACAGATCTCGTTTGCACCTCTTCGCAGGGTATGTCCGATCCACCTCCACCTGCGCTCCCGGATTTCAATCTCAATCAGTCGCTGCTGGCATCGACGGTGGAGTTCCTCGTTGGATATCCAACTGTTAGGCCACCATGCCCGAATGATGTATCGCAGGCAGCGGTTGACGAAGACTTGCAGTTTTTGCGTTATTTCTGTGGATACGCACCACGTCTCACAGGCGTATAGCAACACAGATTTAACGTTAGAGTTAAATATCCGGGTTTTGGTGTGCAGAGTGATCTGGTTTGAGCGCCAGATATTTCGAAGACCTGCAAATGCACCCCTGGCCTTCCTGATCCGCATGGCTATATCTTTCTTGGTACCTCCATCAGGCGTTGTCTGGCTACCAAGATATTGAAAGGTTTCCACCTGCTCAACTTGTTGGCTCGCTACTGTGAGGCTGGAGGGGTTGTCAGCGTTCACTACCATTGACTTAGTTTTCGCAACATTCACTGTTAAACCTGCCGCCTTAGAGCAGTTGGTGAGGTCATCAAGTTTGCTCTGCATGTCAGTTCGACGTTGCGAGAGCAAAACAATGTCGTCGGCTAGGTCGAGGTCATTTAGCTGCTCCATCGTTATAGGGTTCCACGGTAGTCCTCGATTAGGTTTGCTGTCAATAGCTCCAGCAAGAATCTCATCCATCACGACAAGGAAGAGTAGCGGCGATAGTATACAGCCCTGTCTCACGCCAGCAGTGACCCTTATGGGGGCGGACAAGACGCCGTTGTGCAATACCTTGCACGAGAACGCCTCATACTGAGCTTCGATGAGATGGACTAGCTTATCTGGAACTCCTCTGCGCCTGAGTGCGCTCCAGATGTTTTCCTGGTTGAGTCGGTCAAAAGCTTTTTCGAAATCAACGAACACCAGTAGGAGGGAGTCCTGGAGCTCGTTGATTTGCTCCAGTATTATGCGGAGCGTTGTGATGTGGTCCACACATGATCGGCCGGCACGGAATCCGGCTTGCTGCCGCCGGAGAGTAGCGTCGATTTTCTTTTGGATCCTATTGAGGATCACTCTGCACAATACTTTTTGTGCAATACAGAGCAGCGTGATGCCGCGCCAGTTACTGCATTCTGTAAGGTCCCCTTTCTTAGGAACCTTCACCAAGATGCCCTGCATCCAGTCCACCGGAAAAGTCGCGGTTTCCCAAATAGTTGTGAATAGCCTATGCATCATCTGGGCTGACAAGGCTGGGTCAGCTTTTAGCATCTCGGCCGGAATGCGGTCTACTCCTGGCGCTCTGTTGGATTTCATACCCTTGACTGCTGCTTCGATTTCTGTCAGTGATGGTGCCTCAGAGTTCACACGGTTGATGCGACGCACTGATGGTATCACTTGCTGCTGATTCTGTTGGTCTGTGACACTCGAGACACGGAGAAGTTCTTCGAAGTGCTCAGTCCAGCGATTAAGTTGGTCTGTTCGGTCAGTCAATAACTGGCCAGCTCTGTCCTTCAGCGGCATTCGAGTATTTGTCCTGACACCACTTAGGCGGCGAGAGATATCGTACAACAAGCGGATATCACCATTGGCGGCGGCGGTTTCTCCCTCTTCGGCTAGGGAGTTGGTCCAAGCTCTCTTGTCCCGTCTACAGGCTTGCTTAACACCTCTCTCCAGTTCGGCGTATTTTTGACGGGCTACGGTCTTAGCCGCTCTGGTTCTCGCTCGCTCAACACTGGCTTTCGCCTCTCTCCGCTCGTCAATCATTCCCCAGGTTACATCCGAGATCCATTCTTTCCGTTCACTGCGCGCCTTGCCGAGGATTTTGTCACTCGTCGTGATGAAGGCGTCCTTGATACCGTTCCATTGCTCTTCGACAGATCCGCCTGGCGACATATCCGCGGCACGGGCTTGAAGCTGATCGACAAAAGCCCTCTTAACCTCCGGGTTCTGCAGCCGACGCACGTCATAGCGGCACCCTACTTTCTCTTCTCGTCGCTGCACACGTGCGACGCGCAGGCGTACCTCGGCGACAACAAGATGGTGATCAGATGCGATATCAGCGCTACGTTTGTTGCGTACATCAAGCAAGCTCCTTCTCCACTTGTGGCTGATGCAGATGTGGTCGATTTGGTTTTCTGTTCGGCCATCGCGAGATACCCACGTGACCTTATGTGCTGGTCGATGGGGAAAGAGCGATCCACCAATCACCATGTTATTATTGCCACAAAACTCTGTGAACAGCTCACCGTTTTCGTTCATTTCTCCTAGGCCGTGGCGCCCCATGACACGCTCAAGGTCCGCGTTGTTCGAGCCTATCTTTGCGTTGAAGTCGCCTAGATGGATCTGGATATCCCCTTTTGGGATTTTCTCAACCACGCTGTTCAGCTGACTGTAGAAACTCTCTTTCTCGTGTAGGGCGGCAGCGTCTGTTGGTGCGTAGCACTGGATGACTGTAAGGTTTCTAACCCGCGTTCTGAATCTGGCAACGATGATTCGGTCGCTTATCGGTTCCCACTTCATCAAGGCTGCGTGGGCCCCTGGACTAAGTAGGAATCCAACTCCACGTTCCCGAGGAGCGTTTTCGCCTCGTATGCCAGAGTAGAGCAAAACTTGTCTGGACAATGCCTTGTGCTCACCAGTATTGGGCCAACGGACTTCGCTCAGCCCCAGAATTTCCACTTTAAGTCGGCTAGCCTCCCTCGCTAATTGTGCTAGTTTACCTTGCTGGGCAAGGGTCAGTATGTTCCAAGTTCCAATTCGTGTCCTTGTTTTCATGCTCAGGGTCGTTGCCAATAATCCAGATCGAAATTTTTCTTCATTTTCCGTAACGTAGTGTTTTTTCGGGTACAGTAGGTTGTTAGCCTAAGGTCCCTATCCCACGGTGGGGCTGCCACCTTAAAGCGTGTGGGAGCCGCTTGGTTTGTAGTCTCTTAGCGTTACCCAGGGTGCGCCACGCGGAGGCGAACTACAGTCGCACCCCAACCACCCCAAACAGACCCCATACAGACGACGACAACGACGACGACAAAATGTTCGCTCGCTCCACACATTTCCGTACGGTGCAGGATTCTTTTGGAGCCGGTCTACTCGTTCCCGTAGGTCCAACTCCAGCTCATTCCGCTTTTCTTCTCTTGCTCTTCCACATAACATTCCGGCGTCACACATCGACCGGACCTGGCCACTGCTGCCGCCTTGCACATCGGACAGCTACGAGCAGGGCCTCGAGGACTACGACGAAGCGGCGGACCGGGCCGAACGGGAGCAACAGCAGCAGCAGCAGGAGCAGCAGGAGCAGGACATCGAGCCGCAGTCGTACAGCAATATGGTGAAACCGATGCTGACATTATTTAATGTGATAAGCAGAGTTTTATCGTCCGGACGATCGATGCGATCGATGTTGTCCGGCATGGCCTCGACCGACGGTGACAATAAAAATGTGAACATCACCCTTGGTGGCGGCGACTCAACAAGCCACGGCAGCAGCAGCGGCGCAGATAATGAAACTGGTAATGCATATTTTGAATGCTTAGCATATTTGCCCAATGCAGCATACGCAGCCCACTGCCGCCGGTTGACGAATGCCGGTCCGTCCGGCCGTGGCCCCCGTCACAAAACTAGCTTTCAGCTGTTGGAGCGTTTTCGGTTGGGGTCCATTTCTTGAAGCAATGGTTTTATAGTCACTCCCGCTGCCATTTCGGTGGCTTCGTCGTGCGTTCGCTAACGAGCCCTGGCTTGGCAGCATATTCTCATGCGGCGGCCAGCCGACCGACGCACGGAAACGGTGGGCCCCCAAAAATCCCAAAGCTGTAAAACAATTTGTGCAATTTCACAACACACTGCCGGGAGATGTTTTGGGGGGAGCAACACAGCGCTGGGTGGAACGGGGCACGCGGGTGAAGAATGTTTCGAAGCACTTCACATCGGAAGCATCTGCTCGAGCGAGTTTGGGCTGGAAGCAAACGAAGAACGTTGTGGGAAACATTCCGTTTTATTGGATTTTATTTATGCGATTCTTTTTACGAGATCCTTACAGCGTCCGGGAGACTCGGCGGGGTTGGTTCCTCTGCGGGTGCGGCTGGTAAACACGTGCTCGGCACTTTGAAGAGATGCCGTGTTCGATGTGCCGTCGAACGTCACCTAATTTTACGAATCGAGAATGGAGAGTGCTTCCGACCACGGGGAACTACCATGCAAATGCTTTGATTCCGAGGTTTTTCCGAGCACCGAGCGTCCCAGCTTATAAACGATCCGTCTGCACTCCGGTTGCTCGGTGCAGTCCTCAGTGGGGACCGCTAGCCACCGGTAGCTCGCAGCCTTATTACTTGCCGTTAGTTGCTGTTTGTTGATCCACAAAATCTTCTAATATGCCCTCTTCGGTTGGGGCGACGGGACCTTTCGGGCTGGCCGGAATGCCAGCCCGAAGCCAGGACCGGCGTGCAATGCCACGGCAGCGAGAATAAATTGAAAAAGTTTATAACATTCTGCCGTTCGCTCGAGTGACTCGCTGAAGTTGCCACGGAGCGACGACGGGAGCTCCACTCCGGTCGACATGTGAACATGAACTTCGATTTCGATGAAAATAACTGTGTGGTGCATTCACGGTAAACGCGGGCGTCGGAAGGGGCCAGGGAAACCTCCCCCGACCCGGCCAGCGTTTATGCAAAATCCCATCTCGAAAGTAAAGCCGAAAAAAAAACGACACTCGCATCCCGCGAAAAGAGGGTCACCGACGCCATTTCGGCAACCCAACTGTGGTGGTTTCAAAATGAGATAAAGTTACAAATTAAAAACTTTCGCAACTCGTGGAACCATTCACTTCACGCGTTTGGCTGGGTCCGTGACTTCTGTGATGGGTTTCTCACGTGGATGGGTGGCTTCATTATCAAGCGGCGGCAAGGCGGCAAAGGCCACAAATGGAATGTGGCGATGATCACATTTTTCAACTTTCCAGGATCCATCGGGAAAGTGCTCCTGGTGGAGTGATAATGAAACAAACAAACCTAAAACCCATCAAAATCCAGGTGCCAGTGACTGGAGCGTGTTTTGGGTTCGCCGAATTTCTAGAACAAGGCAAAGAGTTGCTCAATTTTCGGAATCGAGAGGGTTTTTTGGTCGCAATGGATCGACACTGAGGGTGTTATGCTTCGGCAGCCGTTGTAACATGTAATTGGATGGACTTACAATGCTAGGAATATTTGAAATCTATGGTCCCGGACTATCAGAAATAGCATTCGTTGTGTAGAAAAATATCCTTATGACGTTGCAAAAACAAAATGCTAGGGAAATTGGGAAAATTTTTACATTTATACGTTAAAAACAAGATTGAAAACGGCGAGAAGGGCGAAATATGTTAATCTATTTGGCCAGTTTTGACCACACAGGATTCACAGGTAAAGTGGGATAGTTTTGCAATCATGCACCTAAAAAAGCGTAGAAATTCTTTTTAGAGTAGCAGTACAACCGAATGCTATTCAACTAATAAAATGTAGACGAAATACCTTTAACATTCTTGGTATCATTACCTTTCCTTTCTTTATATTGTTGGAGCATTTTTAAAGATTCTTCAGAAATGTTGTTTTCGGCATGCTGAATGACTCAATTTGGGGTGGTTTCGGTAAATTTTAGTAAGTTCACACATTCAGCTGGCTGTAGTCATTCGGGGTTTACAACTCGCACCAATGGCACATTGATCAACAAAAAAATCTTACAAAAGATTAGAGACTTAACCACTTGAGCTTCTCTCCTTTGAAGTGGATTAGGTGTTCTAAAAAGTGGATTTCAAAAGAGACGATCGATCGATGGGAATAGAGATCTTCTTGTGGACGTCACCGAACCAATCGATCGAAAAAGCTACACAGTTTCTGGATCGGTTCTGTAAGTTTCGGTACATCAAGATGACTTGAGCATCGTGTACTCAAGATACAGCATCATAAAGCGATGCGCTAAGCGGTTAAATACTGCAACCAACGTTTGATGAAATGATGAATTCCACGGTGTTCAACTTTTGATCAAAAGCTATGGCTCCATTTTGCAAAGTGTCATTGGGAATTTTGCATCCTTCGGGTTGTCGCCACGGGTTTGGTTTGAAAATCGATAAACAGCCGATGCGCTAATTTGGCCCGCCTTAATTTTAATCGCTGTCCAGGAGGTTTAAAGTTCTCCTTTTTAATACCTCCCTGTACACGCGCAACCAACCATCCATCTTCCCCGTTTTACCCCTTTTTTCCACTGCACAGATAAACCCTGTTTTTGGCCGGTGCTAAAAGGTGCGATTTGTGTTTCATTCCAGAAACAGCAACCGCGATGACGGGTGGACGATACATTAAAGGCGATCCGCTGAATGGCTACTTCGATTTCGTGATCAGCGAAGGATCGTACAAGTTTTGGGTGGTGTTTCAGGTAGCTATCACTGTTTCAGCATAACCTACCCGTAAACTCCCCCCCGGCTTCCTAGTGGCCAGTGGCCCAATTGGGATAATTGATGTGGGAGCCCGAGAACCGGAGCTAACGCATCCCAATGTGCTCTCTTTCTCTCTCTTTCTCTGTTTCCTGGATCCGCTGCCGTCCGACAGCTCTTCACCTGTGCGCTCGTCCTGTACGCCACCTTTGCGGCCATTTACTACTCGAAAGTGAGCCCTCTGACGTCGGATTACGACTATATCGATTACTTGAACGGGGCGCGCTCGTTCGCCGGTGGTCGCCCGATGGCGGGAACCGGGGGCGGAGGCGGTGGCCGCGGTATGGGTGCGATCTGGGACACGGTGGCCAACAACTGGTGGTTCGGACCGGCGGCTCAAGCGTTCGAAACCGTGATGCACGCCATAGAGAACGCCCCGAAATAGGGCTCCCGTTCGGTCGGGGACATTCATATGAAACATTTAACCTTCCTGGTGGCCTGCTTCGGACAGAACCGTCCGGGAGCCTTCAATGTTTTATTTCAATGTTTTTCCGTAGCTTAAGGGGCTTAAGTTAAGCTTACGTTTTTTTAAATATGCTCCGATAGTTTCGAAATCAAGAATAAATTAATTTATGATACATCCATCGAGTGACGAGACCCCGAGTTATAATACTGTCAGTTTGAACACTCCTGTCTCCACAGCGCTAGCGCCGGTCGAAGGTCGCTACATCAAGGGTGACCCGCTGAAAGGATACTACGATGTCGTCATCAGCGAGTATTCGTACAAGTTTTGGGCCGTGTTCCAGGTAAGTGATCGCAAATCGAACTGATGGAAATGAATTGTTAACCGCTCCGTCCGTTTGCGCAGGTGGTGACGGCGGCCGTGGTCATCTACTCGACGTTCACCGCTATCTACTACTCGAAGGTGGCCCCACTGACGTCGGATTACGATTATGTCGATTACCTGAACGGAGACCGCTCGTTCGCCGGCGGCCGTTCGACAGGCGGCCAGCGGTCCAGTTCCGGGGTCCGATCGAGGTCCACGGGCAGTGGGATCTGGGACAATTTGTCCAGCAGCTCATGGTTCGGGCCCGCTGCCCAGGCGTTCACGCTCGTGATGGATGCGATCGAACGGCAACCCAAATGATGCGTTAGTAGCGAAGGCGAAGGACCTGTTATGCTGACAAATTGCTATGAAGTACTGGACCGAGACATGGGTCCCTTACTGCATAGTGATGCAGCACACACGGATCAGGGGGATAGTTCTTATACTCAGACATACTAAGTTAGCAGTAGCATCAGTTTTAAGCGTACCTAAACTCATCGACTCAAAAATAAACGGGTCAGGCAAACGGGTCTATCGATTCCAGGAAGATACACATAGACCGAACTGGCAACCGAAAGACATGTACGGAAATGCTTTAATTAACATCATTCGTCGAACAATTCAGCCTTTCCTGTCGATGTCGGCATCATCCAGATTGATGCTGTTCCCCGAACCGCTGCTGATATGGCGAAAAAACCCTCAACCCTTAGAACTCTCAAACTGGATCCCGGGTACCCGGGCGAGGCAGAAAGTATTGGCAGTGTCAGCGCAAAGGCACGCGGTCCGGAATGCTTTACCGGTAGAGATAGTGAATTTACATTTTCGGGAAACCATTCCCAGTCGAGGTCCGGCCATCATCCCTTTGCTTCGCTTCCCTGCGGGGTCCTCAAAACCTTAAAAATAGGAAAAAGGCTTCCACGAAACAGTGCAGACAGTGCGAGATAGTCGTTCGCTGGACCACATATTAAGAGCAAAGGAAAGCAGAAGAGAATAAATGTTGAACAGTGTTGGTCAAGAACATACGACCGTAAACACAAAAAACGGGAGGCGGGAAAAAACACGCAAAACACCGGAAACGTGGCGCGGCCCTCGGAACCGGTTCTCGGCCCCCGCGAAAGCAGAGTATCGGTCTGTAGTGGCATGTAGCGCACGGCGCACAAGAAATTAATTTGATTTTTAATTGGTTTTATAATCGAACCGAACACAAACAATCGGAACTGAAGTACCAACCGACGACCGGGCGGCGGCGAGTAGAAGCCGAGCCGGCAGCGCCACCGTGCGGTGAAAGTAATGAAGTAATAACGATTCATCAGCCCAAAAACGCTGAAGCCACCGACCCGACTCTCGCCCCGCAGTCGTGACGGCGGAAATCTGATGAAAGAGTTTTAATTATTCGTTCTTCGCGCGGTTCCACGTGAGTAGTTTTTGCGAGGTTGGCTTTTGGGCCCCGTAACCTGTCACTCGCCGGCCGGTGGAGGGATAGACACCGCCGCACTCTAGCGAACCCCGGCCGGAAGTACCGCAGGCGGAGCGTTCCATCGCCCGAAAAACATCGCGCGCGGTAAACAATTACATCGAGTGGCCTCTAACCTCGCCGAGTGAGCTAATTGAAACGCGACTTGAGCGAGGGAAGCCTGAGCGATGAGCGAGAGTGTGGAACATTGTGGTTGTGGAGTGGCCGGATGTTGGCGAAAGTTGGCGATGGAGAAATCTAGAATCGAATCTACGCCAGCAGGGTAGCGTGCGCCAAAGAACACAGGGCGGCAAAAACATAGAAAAATCTGAACCATCCGTCTGTCTCGGCGAAGAAAGGCGTGTGCGGCCGTAAGCAACGTAAACCTCAAATTAATTCCTGTCCCATCCTGCACCACGGTGTCATACATATTTACGATCGGCGGATTTCGGAATTTCGCCTCGAAGTTGTTTGTGGCATAATTTATTATAAACTTGGTCTATCCAAAACCAATGCCATCGAACGCCCGTCTGCCGTCGTCGTCGTCCGTGCCGGCACGGACCTCCTTAGCCGACCCTCGCACAAGGAGCCGGGAGAGAAAACATAACACCGGGCAACCTTTCGGTGCAAGATAGAAATCTTCCGAAGGATATCGACCGCAGCCCTGGCACTAAGCCCGGTCCCGGGCCCCCCATTTACCGCAGGCCGGCGAAAAAAGGGCTGTTTTTGCAATCAGGCTGACTTTTCAATTAATCAAAACCTTGTTAAGTCGGGCAACCCCGGGGCGACCTGGCAACCCGAAGCCACCGAGCGGCGCGCCTTCATGCGCGTAATAGGTGAATTGGATTAAAAATTCGCACCCTCGTCAATTCCGCCGTTTCGAAACGTGGCGAAACTTTTACGCCACCACGGCGCAAACCTGCGCCGGGACCTGGCGGAGGTTGTTTTCCTGCAGGCTGCTGCTGTTTCTGACAGTGACAAAACCGATGCGCGACTCTGCCGAGCGGCGGCGGCGGCGGTGATGATGACAACGACACCACAAACACGACGCTGATAATGATGATGTGCAGGAGAGCGACATCTGACGGCTGGCTGGCTGACTGATACCGCGGAAATTGAATCCTCTCGCTCGACATGCTTGCGGAATTTGATGTCTAATTTATGATTTTAATCACTTTCGACGCCGAGCCTGACCCGAAGAGTGCCGCTGGAAGGGCGACGGATCTGCTTCGGGGTGGACTTTTGATGAACAGTTACGGCGGACGATGATCGGGAACGGCTCAGGAGCCAGCACCAAATTTTCTTCCAAAAACCGGCAATCTCATGAACAATACCGAAAATACGCCGAATGTCGAAGGACACTGTTTGAAGTGGGAACCCCCGCGACATGGTGAAACAAATTCTGATAATCCTACAAGCGCATTGGGCGAAAATATTTGTCCACGTTCGGCCGCGTCGTCTTTCCGGCCGCTCTGCTCCGCTCCGGTCGGTAAACAGATCCGTTGACGAAGAAATGGACGAAAGTCAACAACGTGTACCGAACGGACCGGCAGACGGACGGACAACCGGACGCGACGTAGCCGGTGCCGATTGCAGTCGTCGTCGCATGGACCGGTCGGTTCCGGCCGGTCCGGTTATCCTTAAACTATTTACACAGTCAACAGCTGGGACCGGCGAAAGGCGAGCGCACAATTTATTACTCCCAGCCAGCGGGCGACCGTAGCCAACGGGGCCGCTTTGTAGAGACCACCGTATCCAGCCAGCAAGTAGTAGTTATCAGTTGGTATAAAATCTCCATTAAGGAATATTTTGTCGACAACAGAGGTCTGTTTAGTGTTGTTTTCCACGACCGACCGAAAGCGTGATTTATGTGGCGCTTTGAGGATACCTACCGGCCGGCGGGTGGTGCCGGTTTCGTTTGGCGGAAGTCATCATATTCCGATGGCTTTCGTGGGTTCGCTGGAATGGTCTAACCCGGACTGTATCGGCCCCCGGGGGTGGGTCGCGAAGTCGATCCTTGCGTCGGTTGTCCGAAGCATGGACAGCTGGAATCCGTGAATGAATTTCGTGCCAAAGCATGTTAATTGTTACGCCTCGATGGTGGCTCGAAATTGGAATGAAAATTTGACTGCACCTCGCTCGATGCCTCGAAGCCCTCGAAGCCCGACGATGTGTCCGGCGAAAATATTCCAAGCCCTTCCAGGTCCGCTGGTATTTGAGCTTCGGCGCCTTCTAGAGGGAGATTTCGGAGTGCCGGCGGCTGGTATTCGATGCACTTCACCTGGGTGGAAAAGTAATTTGATAAAATTTAAATCTGCGGGTGCCTGCGGGTTTGGTTTATGCTTCATTTCAGCAACACGTTGCTTTTACGGCTATAGTGAGATTCACATTAAGTGTGTGGGATCCCAAATGCCAAAATTTGGACAGTAAAACACAATCACTGAGTGTTTGAACGAAATCTTTCTTTGATCACACCATACACGGTATGTTTGATAAATAAGTAAATTTTATTTTTAAAAGTATAAAATGCAGCCATATGCTATTAGCAGCTTAACATAGTTTGAAAGGCGCGTTCTTCCACTTTTAGACGCATTAGATGGTGCGCCTTTATGTTTCAATATGTTTAATAAGTGTTACAAAAAAGTTAACTTTGAACAAAGGCCCAATGTTTAATTTTGTTTTAAATTTGGTATAACCAGAGTGAGTGTATGAGTAGAGCAAGAGTTTTAACGAGTTTGTGGTAAACGATTTAAAAAGAATCACGGGGACTACGAAGATTATGAAAGGCCTGTTCGTTCACAAGACCGAAACAAAATTCAAAATTGGTGGCAAAAGTTCGTAAAATCCTTGCTGTGGATGGAAGTTTCACTGTAAGGATGTTGGCTGAAAAGTGTAATACAAGTAAAGACATTTTTTGTAAAATGTAACGTAATGAAGAAAAGTTTGTGCTCGTTTTGTTTCGCATGAATTAACAGACCGCAAAAGGACTCTCGTGTATCACACTCGAAAGACATGATTAAAACCGCAAAAACGGACAATAATTCTCCGAATACGCCTGATCTGTCGATTTGGCGATGAAAGGATTTTATTATTACAACATGCCAGCGATTCAAGCGGCTGTAACATGGGTGCCAAATTGCACTTATTGGAAAAAAAAAATGTAAATTCTTTGGGTAATCCACTCAGAACAGAGCAGTGGGGTAGAATAAATTGACGGTTCTTCGTATGTTTGTGTAATCTAATTAGAAGGCAATGGAATTCTTGACAAACATTCACCATCCTTTACATTTTCATAATCAATTCCGCAATTTCCCAGCTCTTCATCTGTTTTCCCCAACGCTGCAAGTTGTAAAGTTCAAAAACGAAAGCCACGCGCTGAGTGCACCATTGTGCCGTTCAATTCTGACACATCCATTGTGCGTATGTAAAGAAAGTAGTGGGATGTGTACAACATAATCAGCATACTTATCCAGACTCCTCGCCGTGGCGTGTGCCGATGACTTTATTGGGTCGAACATGCACATGGAGCCGTTCTGTGCCAGCTAGACGTCGGAAGCGTCCGTTATGACGGCCATAAGCCGAACGGTCTCTTGAGGTGAGGGCCGATGGAAACGGGAAATTGGAAGCGCACAGCAACAGGGACTGGCAAAACGGTTCTGCTCGTGCTACTGCTTCACGGCGATTGTTCAGCATGACGCTCACGTGAACATTCCACGCATCAAGATGCTCAAATCTTGCACGCCAAGAGCTAGTGAAAAAAAAAACCCACAAGAAAACATCCAATTTCTCCATCGCCTCTGACCGCACGCCATTGACAAGCGACCCCCGCACAACAGACCCCACGGGGGGAGGTGTCCCACGCAGGTAACCCTTCCATCATTTTCCCGTAATCGGCTTACGGCCAACAATTCTTCAGCCTGCGGTGAATGCAAACCGAAGCATAAATCAACCAACGGGGCCTTCGAATCGGGCGCAGGTCCAGCGCACAATCTGCCCTATGATCTTATTGTGTAAGAGGACAGCCCGGTTGCATGTCGGCTAAGGCCCACCACCGATCGGCTCTGGGGACGGCCAGGCCAGAAATGGGACCGGCGGGCCGGTGTGCAATGATGTGCAATCATCCTGCATCAGATAAAAGTTTACAACAATGGAATGCTGTAAGAATTATGGGAATAAATTAACCTCGGACTTTACGGACCGGCCGGCCAGTAACGGGTCCCGGTCCCCGTCCGGTCAGTGGACCAGCCTGAGCCTGAGCCGCGGAACCGGAGATGAAATGGATATGCTGGGGTTTTCGCGATGTCATGGAATGAACCACGGGGTGGTGGGAAGTAACGGCACTCGAGGGAATACTGAGCGGTGAAATGAGGTTATTGTTTTACTACGTAGTAAGTTGTTCTAATGGTGCTACTTTAGCCCTCTTTGGAACTCCATACTTATTCTGATGGGGAGTAGGTACCGTACGGTGCAAGGAAAGTGTCGGGAGATGTGGGAAAAGACCAGATACGAATGAATCCAATTAGAATACCACATTTGGCAGTGAGCACGTGACGATGGTACGGTGACACACGTGATGATTCTAGCGTATCGTGTGAGCGTTCGTCATGTGGTTGAATAATAAACATCAACTGGAGAAGGTAGTTATTGAGTCATTGTCATTGGTTTAAAACATTAAACTACATGATCTTCCATTTTTGATTTTTTATATATTATCGTGATGGAGTACGTGACATATCGGATTCACACTACTCCACTCTTGTGCGCTAAATCAAGAATCAAACTTGATTTAATTTAAGCAAGCAATACATTCTTTTTGGCGTCTCTGGCAGCTCTGACTCTGGTTATTTTTCTGCACATTTGGTAAAATCGTCTTTATGAAAAAGAAGACATTGAATAATTGGTTAAGTAATATTATATAAATGAGTAGTTTAAATTTAACAACCATGTAACACAATTTCTCCGAGGTTACACTAGCCAACAAGCAATTCAAAACTTTCACTATTGATTCACGTCTCATTATTATTTACTCTTTGTGCTTCCGAAGTTTTATAAGCTTGCTGAGACCTAACAACTGCAACTGGATGCGCAGAATGTGTATAAACTTCATTTCAACTTCGACTTCTTTCTTCAAAAATAGCTCATTCCGGTTTACTTGCAAACGGAGCATGTTCTTCTTTTTTATATCAGGAAAATATGAGAGTTTCTCACTCTACTTAATCCATTGAATGGTGTTTAATGTAAATTCTTTTTTGTTAAATTTTGCTTTCATCTCCTAATCCCATGAGCCTCTAGGTTTAATCTTTCTTCGTTACCGTTGCCATGAGATTTTATTTGAATAAAGAGAGCTCGGCTGTCACAAGGATTCATGGTAACACTGCATGCGGTAATTACGAAGCACTTGTTGACCAGAGTTCAGTGTGACAAAAATACCAGTGAAAATCCTAGACGAGTACTAGACCATGATGTCACCAGTGCCGAATGTCTCTAAACGACGAACCCCAACGCGTTGCGTTCTATCCCCAGAACCGAGCGATGGCGCTACTCCCCATCTAGATAACTTGTCAGAATTTCATATCCATTCACCCCGTTCATCCCGTTTGCATAACCAGCTTTTGTATCATCATGATCATCATCACCGCCATCGTCGCCATCAGCGTGGTCGGCGTCGTCGTCGTCGTTGTTGTTCTCCGCCGAAGCACATGTACGGTCGGTCGTATCATAAACAATTGAAGCATAAAATGCACTCGTTCCACGTACTTGGGCCATCTCACTCTCGGTGCGCCTGTATGTCGGAGCACCCACCCAGCGGTTCATTGATGCGTGTTCAGCGAAACTTGTGCGCTTCTTGCGAACGGCGCCTCCTTATCCTTACGCCAGACAGGCCAGGGTGTCATCTTGAAAGTGAACGCACTTTAAAAGAACAGGTTTCGCACCGCACCCAACACATCCTATCCCCGGGCTCTCCGGTCGTGTCGGGCTCATTTCGTTCATTTTTTCCACTCGGTTTGGCACCATCGGCTCTGGCCATCAACTTCAGCAATCGCTGCTGCATGTACCGTCTCAACGAGCCGAGCCGAGCACCGCGCAAGGATGGCGCCAAGGAACGCCAGCAGCAGCAGCAACCGACGACGTTGCACTTGACGTCCCATCTCGGCATGACGCCAAGGGACCTGGAAATTGGAGAAGATACACCGTTTAATCACTTACCGCGTAGCGGCACCGGAAACGGTGGCAGAGTCTTACGCGCTCGCGCTCGACTCTCGGCATTGTGAACGTGATCTATCGCCGGCAACTTCCGGCGCACCGGCGGACGATTCGGCAGTACGGCCGATGAACTCCCGCGTGCCCGCGTGGAGATATAGAACCCCTCCGGAGTCTTGGCCGGAGCGGAGGAGATTTTATTTTTCATCGTTTACGATAGGCGGCAAGGTTCGGGCGGCCACCTGCGTGCGTGAGTGTGCGTGTTTTCACAATTGGATTGTTAACGAGCAAAACTCGAAGTCGGGAGTCGTTCAGTAGGGCACCCACCGAGCGATGGACTTTTAACGATGACTTTTCGGTACTTGGCCCGGTATGGCGCCCGTTTTTCTTGTTGTGAGTCTTGTTATGAGTCCTAAAGATGTTAAAGTTAAACGCGAATTAACGAACGCCAATCGGTTCATGCTCCAACTGCCGAATGGATGAGAGGATTGTTTTCTTGTGTGTGTTGTGGTTTTACTCCGTGATTTGTAGAACCGTTTGTAGTAGCACAGCTGTCCAAGAAGACAAGTATCGGGTGCAGATTTCGTATTATCGAGTCAAGGACTAACTGGCTGTATGAGTTTAATGACTTTGCCAAATCGAACCAACTGAATTGAAGGCAATTTTTAAAGGGCATTAAGTCAAATACCGGGTAGCATTATTAGACAATAATTGTGTGATAATGAAACATGGAAAACAAATCAAATGAATTTAGCAGTACTAAATGTTGTATCAATATAGTCAATATTTAGTTTAAATTTAAATTTTCCTCTTTTTAAATAACCAAACTTTCTGAATGGACCAAATGCTAATAGTAGTAAAGTGTGAGGAATTTAGTGTAAAATATTTATAATTTATAAATTTAATATCTTACTTCTATGTATTACTAATAAAGTTAAATTGCGTTCGAAAACATTGCTATAGAAAAACTCCAACCATCTCTAATAGTTGGACGCTTCTATTGGTGTTCGTTAAACCGAAAAATCCATTTAACTGTTCGATTATGAACAGTTGTTTTTCTAACTTTAATCCCCTTTTTGTAGTTCCGCTTACTCAACTGATGCAATGTTTGCAACGTAAATAACGACCCAAGCGGGACCATTGGCGAACGGTAACGGTGTCGCCACCCGCAACTGACAACCCGCTGCCCGCTGATGAATGTCGACACGTTAAATACTGCAAATCCGGACAAACAAATCCATAACTCCATTCATTAGTTGCATTGAAGCTCATAATTAAAAATTACTGCAAATTACAACATCCGCACGCGGCCATCCGGTCCGGGCTTTCTCCTCCCGTGCAAACCCTCCTGGTTAACGCAAGCGGATAATGGGAAATTGATCCGAAACCGATGTACGACCAACAACGGTGCCGACCCGACCCAACCGACCGGTCCTACCCATTTCGGATCGTTTACGAGAGGATCCGGGCCAAATCCGGGCTCGGCTCGGTAAATGGCACTGCAAACGACATTCGTTGGCGTTGGCGAGAGTTCCCAAACTTACCAGGCACCAGGATAAACGGCACCGATGCAAGCCCTTATCGGTCGGTTGCAATAGTTGCGGCATAATAAAGTTCCCGGAACGGGAGGCAAATGAGCAACCGGACCGCGGATTGGCTGGGCCGGGGCTGGTGTTGTGCAACCGTCATGTGGAGAGAGCGAACCCGTTCGGAAGCGGTGGAATAGAACTTTTCGTTTCGCAGCATCGGAGGACGGTTTGACGCGTGTGAAGCTCGATGACGGTTGCAGATGCAACGGACCGCAACGCCAACGCCGGGCCTCCACACGGAGGACACGCTCCAGAGGCCGCCCTCTGGAGCTCCGAAGTGACGGTGGCGAGGGTAGTCCAACGGTACTCATAATTTGTTCGCTGTTCATTATGATATTTATTTTCTGCCTCGGTTCTCGGCGGGGATCCTGGGCCCCGTCCGTTCGCGGTTCGATTTGTCTCGCGGTACGATCGTGGTTGTGGTCACTTGCGGGTGCAAAACGGCATCACCGGACAGGGTGTCACGAGCACGTACTACGAGGCTCTGTGGTCCGTTACCCAGCAGCGATCCACCCGATTCACGGACACTTTGGGTTCTGGTTGGAAACGGTTTCCTGCTCAGAAGCGGTGCCGCCGGATTGGAAGAGGTTTACTCAACGATCTTCACCGATGGTTGCACCAATACCTTAGCCATGTTTCGAAGTACTTTTCATTGGGTAAACATTCGCTCAGTTTGTAGAGATAAAAAAACGAAGAAAAGGTTTCGGATCGACAGAACAGAGAGAGCAACGGAAGAATAGGCAACGGAATGTTTCTGTAACCGTACTCTTACATAACGCCAAGCGAATTTCAATGATCGAAAAATTACATGGTTTTAAGGGCTTTGGAGTTGCTTATACTAGGCTGCTCATTAAGTTCTGAGCTTTTTCAACAGAGGGCACTATTACGAGGCTGTTTTTTTTGTGATATTGGTACACTCTTTAAATGAACGTATGGAAAGTTTCATTTCAATCGGTCACTTACTTTTTTTTACAAGCATTTTAGCATCGACAGTATTTGTGTCACGTCACAGTATGCTTCACAGCTGTTATGACGTCATCATTTGATAAAAAACGCTTTCCGCGCTGGATTTTTTTTAGGTTTGAAAACAGATGGAAGTCGCTAGGGGCCAAATCTGGTGCATAGGGTGGATACTCCTACAATTCGAACTTAAAATCATGGATTTTTGCCATTTTCGAAATGCTCTTTTGACATGGTGCGTTGCCCTGATGAAAGAGGTTGTCTTTCTTCTGCAAACCGGGTCTTTTTTCACGAATTTTCGCTTTCAGTTGCTCTAAAATGTTACAAAAATAATCAACATTTATTGTTTTATCAATTTACAAGTAATCCGCTAGCAAAATTCCATTCGCATCCCACAAAACTGATGCTAACATCTTTTAAGGCAATTTCTGAACGAACTCGTTTCGGAACAGAAGAAAATGGTTCATACCACTTCTTAACCTCTTGTTTTGATTCAGGATCATAGTGATAGACCCAAGTCTCATTCCTAGTGTTGATTCAATGCACAAAATCCACTTTCTCCTATCGAAAACGCTTTAAATGTTGTCAAGAAAGATGCATTCGAATGGCTTTTTAGCAAATGCGGCACCCATTGTGCAAACAGCTTTCTCGAACACAAAACTTCAGTCAAAGTATTGGTTATACTGCTCAATGAGTTGGCTAGGTCTTGTACTTAATTTCTATCAGTGATTGAACGATTTTCAAAAACGATATCCTGTATTGTTTTACGATTTCAGGTGTTGTGTCTGTTTTTTTACGTTTTTTACATGGATCGTCTTGAAGGCTACTACGGCCACGTCTAAACTCATAACTGCTCCTTTTACCCACCTAATTAAAGGTAAAGAGTCCTTATACACTTTCAACATTCGTTCATAAATCTACTTTGCCTTTAAACATTCCAAAAATAAACATTCAATCACTGCACGATACTTGATTTTTTCCATTGTGAAAAATACTGTGACATGTCGATACTAAATGACTTGTAAAAAAAAACCAAGTGACCGATTGAAATGAAACTTCACATACGTTCATGTGAAGAGAGTACCAATATCACAAAAAAAATCAGCCTCGTAGTGGTACCCTCTGTTGAAAAAGCTCAGAACTTAATGAGCAGCCTAGTATATCGCTTCTACCCTGGTAATCCCAGTTCTCCAGCAAGTATGCTATAATTATATTTGAAGAGTGATATTTATGACAATATATGCAATGATAAATTACCCATAAGCAATGGAGAAGTAATCACAGGATAAAAATGTCATTTAAAAGTCGAACATTTCAAAGAATTTTCTGTCTTCGACATCTGCATCACCTTTTTACGCGCTCTTCACAGTGCAATATCCAGCAACGAAATTTGGTGTCCATCACCTGTAAACTGGAACCACGAAGTGGTTGCGTCCCGGGATGCTTCCAAGGACCACGGTCCATACAAGCACCTTCGTATGCAGCGATGCAACTGACCGGTGGGACATGGACGAGCTCGCTTCGGCAAACATAACCATCAACGAGTAAACAAGTACATAAATGCTATTTGATGTGCCTTTTAGCTGGAATCCGGTTGGTGGCCGGCTGGTCCCAGGTCCTCTGGGCAACGAACTGACCGGGTCGGGTCCGTCCGAGATTTTTTGTATGCTGCTTCCGAGGTTTCGCTTTGCTTCGCATCGTAATAGGTCCGCGGTCAGCGAGGTCTGGATGCGCGGCGGACCTTGCGTAACCTCAACCCAGGAGTGCGCTCCGGGAGCTATCGAACGACAATAATGGTTAATGCGCCGCCGCTGCTAGGAACCATCCCATCGATGAGTCCGCCGCTCGCTAATGGGCACCCGATGTTGCGGTCAAGTCCTACACATACTCTCAGGCTCCGCCCGACGGAGTCGACCTCAACATAGTGTTGATAATGATGTCAGGAACGTTGCCACCGCCTGTCATGTGAACAGCGGCGGGTCACTTGGGGGCTTACTGGGCCCCCTTTCGCGCTGGTTCGCGAAACCGAGCGGAACTGGACCAAAGTCCAAGAGTAGTGACCTCACCTGCGAGTTGCGAGTCTTGGCACCGTGGAACGGCTTTCGAGAGCGGAAGTCCAGCACAAAAACCTGGCCTGGCCGACCATCCCTAGCGTGCTGGCCATAGCTTCTCCGGTATTTATGATGATGGCCACCCGTTCGCCGTCGGTTTTTTTTTATGACCACCCTGCGGAGCGAGCGAGACGGCCAGCCAGCTATGTGGGGCCATTAGTGCGCAAACTGCAACATTATTCAAGTCGGCCCGCTTTTTTCCACTCCTGCTCCTTTATGCTTTTGCTCTTAACCAAACTGCCCGCCCGCTCATTGCGTTCGGTGCGGGAGTAGGTGACACGGGCCCGCAGGATATGTTGAACCGAACCGAGTGACCCCCGAAGCGACATCCAATCCGCCGGTATCCGCCGGCTCACTGGCCTTCAGCCTGGTTTTATGGAACCCATTTGGCCACGGCGCACGTGGAGTCGCGATGGAAAAAACCGCCCCAAACCCACTGGGTTATAGCGACCACATCCACTCGCTCGCTGGCTCGCTGCCGGTGGTTTTTACTGCGAAAAACTCCTATGCTGCCTCGCACCATCCCTCGCCATCGCCCCATTTTCGGCGTCACCGACGGGCGGTGGCCAGGAAGCGAAAATCCAACGAAAAACGTCCAGCGACCCGTTATCGTCCCGGCAGCAGCTAGATGTCGGGATGATTTCTTTTCTGGATCGGATTACGAGCTTCATAAAATTTGCAAAATTGTCAACCTGTCCCGGTCGGTCGTCCACCGTGTGATGGGTTCCGCTTCCGCCGCCGCCGCCGGTGGGATACTGCCGTGCCGTCCATAAACCTGATACTTTTGCGCTTTGGGAAACTTTGGCCCGCGGAACGGTTCTCGCGGTCGAAACGCGGCGACGGGCACCTGAACAACCATCGGAATGGTTTATTTGTCTTCAACCGTTGCTTTATGGTACGGGAGATGGGTGGAGTGCAGGTGGCCGTGGGACACAGGTTGGGGACACCACAAAAAGCGTGCAATAGCCGGAAGTTATCCTGTTATCACATTTTGTACGATCATTGCACAATCGACGGTGCTGCCATTGTCAGGACAACGTGTCTAAATTGGCACTGTTTGTACACTGACCGGAGTTAAAAATCGGTTTACTTTCCGGTAGTCCGGGGACATCCCGTAATGAGTGGCTGGATCGGGTAATTAGCATGCATCATGGATGATTTTACTCCACAATGGATATTTATATTGCATTGTTCACCGAGCCACCGCACGATGGTTTTGAATGTTGTTTTAATTTCTGCTCTTCAATTCATCCAACAACGGCGTTTTAAAATATTTAAGCAAAGGCGGTGTCGCATCATGTTTCAAAATGGTGGTTTGTGAGTTGGTGTTAGCATTCTGTTACCATCGGCAGGTTCAAGTAATCAATACTCAATCAATCAAGTGTGTGGGACTATTCATTTTTCATATTACATAGATAATAATTTTTTTTTGAAAATTTTGCCTATAGAAAGGTATGAAAACTGCTTCTCCAATGCACTCCATTGATGCCGAATGCTGGTTGCGATTTACCGACGCAAAAACTGACTGATCCTGAACAGCAAAATTTGATACTCTTCTTTCACTAATCATCTCTTTATTATTAGGAAAAAGAATTTTCTGTTTTTTTGGTTTATGGACTAACTTTTGCATTTGGAATGCTACCAGAATTTATAATTTCTAGGTGTTTTACGCCTGTCGAATAAGATTCTTCGAGTAGAAGAGTACCCGTGGTAGTTTGTGATACTTCTAGTTATTGTATCGTTATCTCTATGATGTCTTTCCACAATTACAATAAAAATAGTATATGATACATGCAAACGAGTTAAGTTTGAATTTATTGTGTAGTAGAAGAAGTAGAGTCATTTAAATATACATACCTTGTATTCAAATGATTAAAATGCGGACTTATACTGTTGTTAAAAACTATAGATTTAAATCTTCTTCTTCTTATTTGGCTGTACAACCGCTGCGCGGTCTTGGCCTGCACCAGAGACAATGTTAATCTCTGGTGCTCTCTCTAACATTTCATTTTTACGGGCGAGATTGTTAGCCCCGCGCCAACCCCCCTATATCACGCCGGTATCGGAAATCGAAACCATGGCCGGTTGAGTGACAACCGATCCCGGGATTCGAAACCCGGGCCAGCTGCGTGACAGCGAAGAGCACTACCGACTGCTCTATCAGCGGGGGTAAGATTTAAAATAGATAGATTAAAATACTTTTTTAGATTTTATAAAATAGATTTAAATACTTTTTTATATTATTCCCTGAAGCTTTGAACAATGTGATAGATGCTAGAAAGAATGTGCCGCAATAAATTCGTTGGCAACCTAGCAGTAGCACAGTAGCACTGTGGGCCGTTCCTGAACTCACTCCAAAGTTACCCAATTTAATTTAAAAATTATTAAAACGCATCAGGTATGAAGAGGCATGAAATGGAAAATATATTGGATTTTATACCGGGTAATTGAAATATGAATATGAATCTGTGTCTAACACACAATGCCTTGCCGTATGTGTTACTTCTTAAGAATTTACTCGATTATCATCTGTGCAACTGTCTGGAAACGAGTTGCAGAAAATTAATTTAATAACTGCCACAACCAGTGAGTGGTTTGCTTTCGGACAAGTTCCAGCTCGCTGTTCATGTTTGGTACGATATTAAGAAATTCCAATCCATACTCCTGGCAACTACATTAAATTGTCATCTTTGCTCGAGTACTGTTGAACCGCCATGAAGGGTTTAATCTCGTTGTAACCTCAACCTCGTGTCGAAGGATTTCCATGGACCATGGCTTTCCGGCTACACTACTGACTGTTCTTACAACATTGACACACACAAAAAAAGTCAAGCATAATGTCCTGCGAACGTAAAGCACAATGTCCATCGGTGTCGTAAAACAACGCCCGCCGGCCAGCGGATTAAGCAGAAATCTAAATTTAATTTCCCATTTACGCGAAAGGCACCCGAAGTGGAGTGCAAATTTTAAGGGAAGAAAAAAGAATCGTTCCATTAAAATCTGTCGGTCCGTCTTATCTCGAGGGTCACTTTGCCCGGGAAGGCGTAATAGTTTGAAGCAGGCCAAAGATCGGTGCTCCCGGCGACTGCACGGGCGGAATGCGGAAGGAATATTAAATCGAAGATTAATGCTAATTGTTGGGAGTGCAAAGAAAGAAAAGACCAAAAGACACCCAAGGTGGAAGGTCTGACACGGGACTCGACTTCTAACGTTATCTTCTCACCGTCGACGGCGTCACCTTCTTAAAGGGGGAAGCGTTTTTTCCTTTGCGCTCTTAGCGTCGCGTCTCCGTTGGCTGGCTCATTACGATTGTTGGCCGCTCGCGAAATCACCGGGTTTCGTTGACCGGATAAGTATGGCATAATATGATTTCCCCGCTTTGTTGAAGTAAAAGAAACGCGAGGCCGGTGGGACAGTAGTAAAAAACGGCAACGGCAAGAAAATGTATTCCGTGCTTATCATTATGCTGCCTCGTTAGCATATGCTCGAGTGATGGACAGCGCCATACCGGTGGCGCTGCCGGCCAAGCTACTGCCAAGCACATCTTGAATCTCTGATTAGCTGGCCGATGGGGTTGAGCCGATGCTAATGGGTGAGGCCGGTGGGCCCCGCACAGCATATGCTCTCACGCCGGGGGCCCCACAACAACAGCTGGTTGGTCTGCTGATCGATCGGCGCTGGTGCTCGAAGTTCAAGATCACCGGCCAACAAGCCTCAGAAGGATGCTGCTTGTTCGCTCGTTCGCTTCCATGCTGCCCGCATGACGATGACCGAATGGCGCAGCGAATGGATTGTAGCCGGGCCAGACGAGGAATTCTAGTGGCACGTGGTGTGTTGGGTGTGTGCGAATGGCTCCCGCTGTCGCCGTCGCCGGCCGGAGCGTGAAGGAAAAACGTCTTCGCGTGATCTTATGCTTTCGTCTTCGGCTTTCCGGAGTGGACGCGTCGCCGCGGTGTGCAAGAAAATCCGCGGCTAGGTTTCGTTTTCCGTTTCGGGCCTCCCGCCTCACATTCACTCACACCAACGCGGCCGGCGGGGGCCACGTCCGGCCGCCTTTTTGATGGCTCCCCAGCTCCACGCGCGCACGGCGTCTATGCGCGCGAGCATAGCCAAGAAGTCAACGAACGTCGTCCGCGAAACCGCGGCCAAGAAACTAGGGAACAAATCGTGGGGCCAGCCAGATTTCGAGGTGATTGCAATTGAATGCTCCTTTTTTTCGTTTTATTTTGGATTTATAGGTAAATTTGTATAAACAAAATTGACTAAAACATTGTATACTTTTACTTTGTATTGTTATCAACCTTGTCGTCCGTTTTACTAGAAATTTTAAGGCAGTTTGGGCATTTCTTTTGAATTTGAAAGAGTTTTGAAATATTGTTAGAAATTTGTGATAAATTTATTCATTGTTTAGTAAGTTTTTGTTTTGATTTTTATTTATTTTAACCAATAGGAGACAACTTCATGCATCTCGTCTGCTTCAATCAGTCGAACGGCTCATATTTCGAAGCAATATCGATGCAATATGAATTTTTCGTTACTTTTTGACTTATGTCCCCTTATCAGTGTCGGGATTTGTTTGATTTCATGTTTTCATAGTAACTGTTTAATTAATGTTACTGTTTTAATTGTGCATCTCCTTATATACCGGTTACTAGTTTCTGCTTTTAAATTATCTTTTAAGCTTTTAAATCTACCGAGATCTAATGTTTATTATATTATAATTCAGTTTTGTCAAATTGAAACTTCTTTTTTTTATCTTTGAAGAACGGACCGGGCCGTATTTATTAAATTCATGCCGTTTCCTTCAGTACAGGATAGCCTTTTCCCGGGGCTATATATCCTTAAACTATGGGGCCACGTTTTGTTCGCTTTATGTAGATTGAAAATAGAAAAAGTTTATATGTTTGCTCAGCCCAACCGGAGAAACAACTGTCACCGGAAAATGCCTCATGCCAAAAATGCGCTTCTCGATGAGAAATGGTTGTTCTCGATTTTATGATTGTTTTGATGTTTGATTTGAAGTCCGAAGACAACAAACAGCAGCTCCATTCATGACGTGATTTTTTGCGTGACGCTCGCCCGTTGGGGGTCGGAAGTGATCACCCAATTCTCAGGCTCCCGTGACTGCAGTCAACACACAAATGGTCCCGGCGTGGAGTAGGGAGTAGCAAACAAGACGAGGGGAAGGGGGGAAAACAACAACCCCACGATCGACGCACAGGAAATGAGACTCCAGCTGGAACGCGATCTCGACTGGCCACCAGATCGGAGTCGCGGGGACGCACACAGACACACACCACTCGATCGGTTAAAAACGGAACGCTACCAACACCAGCGCGATGGGCGCGTCACGATCGACACCGTTCCGTCGTGATAGGAGCCCTGCGGGGGGCACGCGAGAGCAGCAGCCCGCGAGAAGCTTTGCGTGTCGATCTTCCACGGGGGACGACGAACCATAATGCAGCAGCCTCGAAAGGGTTGAGCGAGAAAGAGCGAGACCAAGAGAGAAGGAGAGTCGAATCGCGGAACCCGGACGAACGAAAGACGATCGCAAAGCGGACCTGGGACGAACCGAAAGAAAAGAGAAGCGCAAAAGAAAACCGCGCGCAACAGAGAAAGACGCAACAGAGAAAGTGCGAGTGAGACGGCAGGACCAATCTTCGGAGGCGGCGGCGCGATCTTGAACTTGGTTCCCCAGCCGGCCAGCTTTTCCGTCACGATCGCCAGTACGGCGCTGGTTGTCGTCTTTCGCAGGTTGCGCGTCTTCCACCACGGTGTGTCGTCGTCGTCCGGCTCCTCCGTTCCAACGGCCTATAACGGTGCATTCGGGTGCGTGCGTTCCCCCCTTCGTACGACGGCATCGGAAGGGTTGACCCCCCGCCGCCGAGGTGGGTGCCCTTCGTTCGCGTGGAGCAAAACAGAACAGAATCTAGGTATGTGTCGTTGACCGCGGGATCGATTTGGAAGCGTTTCTTGAAAGCCTGGCGTCAACCGCAACGTAGCGGAGCACCGAAGGCAGCAGAAGTGGAGGGAATAGGCCGAAAAGGGGTTTAAGAAGCAACGGTACATAGGCCCCCCCAGGGGCTGGAGTGCAGCCGTTGCAACCGCAACCCGCGGCAGGCGTGAAAGTGGCATTCTTGGTGTACATCGGACTTCGGGGTTGAAGCCGAAGAAAGTGTCTAAGTGGGAAAAGTACTGCGGCATCCGCATCGTCTCCTGGGGCTCCAACTCTATTGCCGGTGATTTATGGCCTGGTACGCCGCTGTGTGATTACAATTGCGTCTCTCCTGACCCAAGAAGCTGGCTCCACGGAACCAGCTGCTGGCTGGTGTAACGCCGGACCCGTTGAAAAGAAATGGAAAATGGAAGTGTACAAAAATGTGTCAAAACTAATAACTTCACGTTCGACTTGGCGTGACCCTCAGCCTGTTGCAGTGTGCAGGAAGCTGGGACCTAGAAGATGCAGGTGCTCGCTGGGACCTAGAAGATTCCTCGTTTCCACGTACTATCTGTGTAACAGGGCCATATGCGGCACCGTGCCGTTTCAGTGAGTGTCGGTGATGCGATTGGCAATTTAGAGAGCTTGTCAGCGAAATTCGGTTTTAATTAAATTGAGACGATCTGACGGCAGGACCCGCAGTACCAATTCTACGGCTAGTTGCTAGTAATGTCTGAGAGATATAAAGTAATTAATTTTGTTGTCAATACTTGAGAATTGGATACTTGTCAGTACAAACCATAAACTAAACTCTATACCTCAGTGAGTGCGTGAGAACTCAAGTGTTGTAGTTGGCTATGATTGGTGCGGTGCATATGAAGCAATGAAAGGACCTGCATCAAGACTAAAGTTGAATAACTGTGAGAACCAGACGGTGCTTGGGACAAAAGCATCATAAAAGGACGCTCCGAGTAATAAGATGCACGTGTGTGTATGTGTCTAGCTCCTGGTCGTGAGGTTTAATAGGCTTCCGCGTCACCTTCCGTCACCGCTTGCCCCACAGACCAAACTCGGTACAGTCGTCTGCTTATTGCACCACTCCGAGAGTGCGTCATCATTAGGCGCGAGTTAGGGATCGCTACTCGACCGAATGGCACTGCCAGCGGCGACGCGAAGGTGGCAACAGTCGGCATCAGGCGGAAAAATAAAAACGAAAAACCCTGAAAACGAAGAAAGTAATAATAGTAATCATCGTAAGAATCGTAACCGGCGTGCCAACCTCTTTTGGCGGAAACGAAAGTACCAAAGTACCACTAAAGCGGGGTGAAGAGAACGTGAAGGGGAGGGGAGTGAAGAAGACCTGCTAAACGCGTATGCAAAATAAGAGCGCAAGCACCGCGAACGGCTAACGAAGGAAATCGCTTAAATATTGTATCCATTGCCGGTGTGTGTGTGTGTGTGGGTGACAGAAAGAGATGCAAAACGGCATGGCCATACGCGGATCCGACGAATAAAACCGATGGACGAAACGAAGAGGAACTCGTGAAACGCAAACAACACCAACCACGCGGACGCCGACAGAGGGTCAGGACCGGCAAATAGCTGAAGAAGAATAGAAAGGGCGCACGCCCGGGGACGCCCGGACGCCCGAGATCATCTGCCGTGGAAAAGAGCATTAACGCCACCCCCCGAGCCCGGCCCCCACGTGCCAGTGTGTCCTGTGCGACGATGCTTTCGGTGGCAGCGGAATGAAAAGTTGCGAATCCGAACCGACAGGGAGCCGGGATCCTTCTCGGTACCCTAATGATGAAAGGGATTCACAGAGGAAGTTGCAGATGATTGACACGGGGGTGGACACGGTGTGGTGGGGATGTGACGGGACGCTGGCAGGGACGCTGTCCTCTGCTCGATGTCCTCGATGCCCATTGTTGGGCGGCAAGTATCGGTGTATGTGCGCCGCTGGGCTGCTGTGGTTGCGCGGACCATTTTCAACTTGTTGTGCTGCACGCGTCAGGATGGGACGGGCGTGGTCGGTGGGGGGAAGGACGGCAACGGAAGCGCCCTGGCAAACTCTTCGCCGGTGCGCGCGGAGCAACGAGCACTCAACGGGAGCCCGGGCACGTACCGTTCAAAGTAATATCAGTTACGCAAAGCGAATCTTTGAGGTTTGCGGAGAGCAGCTTGTGCTGGAAGGTGGAACACCTTTAGGCTGAGTACAGCAAGGACTGTAAGTCCAGGATGAGGATTAGGGATTCCAACTTCCAGTTGCGCAAACATTTGGTCTGAAAAATGAACCAGAAGCTCCATTCATTTGTCCAGAAATATAGATTCAAAGTCCGCAAGTCTGGACGTTACTTACAAGATACTACATCCTAGGATATTTATAGTCACCCTGTTTGATAGCCAACACTTGTTGGGCCATCGTCCACAGGGCATCCACATCCAACTCCCTTGCCCGCGTATCGTGACGTTTTTCTCCTGCTTGCCAGACCAGCCCACGGCATTGAATGGTTGCCAAGGAGTAAGCAAATCGCTCGGGCGCCAATCGGAAAAGGCGAAATAAAAGTTTCGGCAGGAGGGTTAATTTAAATATCAAAGGAATTCATCCATCGGAGAAACGTTCCTCGGAAGTTCCCGTCCATTACAGCGCCCGGGCTTTCGGGCGGTTCGCGGGTTCGTTTCGGAGGTCCTTTGGGAGCCGGTGCCAATCGGCTTCACGCACGTCTGCGCCAGGGTCTCTAGAAGCGGTTGAGTTGTGATTCGGGTGGTTGAGGCGCGGTTACTGATATGACTCGTTGGGACGATCTGTCGGCAGTTGATCAATATTCGACAGTCCTTTCGCTGTCTCGCGTGCTTGGCGTGGCCGAAAGCGAGTGGCCCCATCCACACACACACTCAGACCCATAACGACTTTCCTTTGCTGTAGGAACAAAGGAATGCTTCGCATAACAACATCGCCAGCATGGGAATATGCCATATGCACTCCGGGACGGGAGAGCCCTTTACGGCAATTGAACACACGGAGTACGCTCCTACTGCTTCTACGCTTCGAGCCGAGCCGAGAGTGGGTTTATGTTGAGGCAAACAGCGACTGCAAGGAGCTCAGAAATAGCAGGATCAATCATGTTATCGCGCTGTCGGCATAAAAATAGGATCACCAACCCACATACGCCCGGCAACGCGGTTCTGATTTTGGTCGGACTTGGGCGATGGATTTGCTACTACTTAATTGGGCAAACTATTTAAAACATTCAAGAGTAGCACAAACTACACAAACTCCCCCTGTTGGCCCACTGGAGTGTGTGTGCATACATAATTATGCCTAAAAAAACACACGGCACGTAGGCAACCGAAGTGCAACTTGTTAAAACACTTCCAGGATCGACTCGGTGCAATGTCGTCCGGTTCAAAAGGTTCGTTTCTAAACGCTTACCATTTACTTAACGGCATGTTTATGCGCTTCGTATGCTCGTAGCGAGACGTGCCACCCTGTGAGAGGTACCGTGTATTGTCATCTCCGGAACGATTCTTGGAAATGGGAGTTAAAATTGCTAAGCAAACTCCTTGTATGTGTTAAAACAGGGCGAAGAGGTTCCGGTAGCAAATTACTGTTGGCATTTCATTTGTTTATTGTCGCCGCACAGTGGACCGATGATGACTGGCCGGAAGGTCTTCGATTAAATTACCCATTCGCAAACGAACTCTTAGACTATTTTAGTTATATTTAAAAAACCCAAGACTACTTGCGTGCGGTTGTAAAATATTCCCAGACTCTGCGTTAAATTGTAGCATCCAATTTTGGCCTCAGCGACGGTTGAGGACACCCTTTGTCTCGGGAGTTTGATGGCACACACACGCTGACAATGATGCTGACAAGGTTCCGGAGACGAGAGACAACATTTTATGTTATGCCAGGCTTGGCTCCCCGGTGAGCTGGTTTGCTTTTCCCTGTCCCTGTCGGAGCCACCCACAGAGGCATTCTTGGCTTGGCGTTTGAATTTTGTCATTTTACATGGCATGTCGTGGCACTATCTTGCCCGGGCGCCTCCATTCCTGCAACCCCCGGGTGTTTTGCTCCATAAAGCATAAGAGTATTCGACATTCTGTGTGTGTGCGTGTGCCGGATGTGCAAGTGAAGGACTGCACTTTGAGTTGCTCCACTTTTCGAGCGTCGAGGCGAAAATTGTCGTGCGCCATGCGCACACACAGGATATCAATTAGACAAAAACGCTCCGTTTGGAGCCCAACTCGCTCGGTTTAGCAGCAACATTCAGCTTGAGCTTGAGGACACGACTTGAGGTGCAGCACTCCGTACCGTTTCCTAGCGACCTTTGCGTGCAAATGAGTAGATCACGTCACGCTTCCAAATTGAACCCCGAGACTCTGGTATGCAAGGGAAGGATCTTACCCTCCGAGAATGGGTTTCTGAGCCCGAAAGCAACAAGAATGTTTCAGACAACTATGCTGGCTCTTTGGCCCGGTCCGGTCCGGCGTCAGAGCGATCATTCGCCCGCCCGAAGAAGGGTGTTCGATAGAGTCCAAGAGCCCAAGAGCCCAAAGAAAACAATGCCCGTTTGCGTCCTCGTTGCAGGCGGGTCTTGGCCACACAAAGACTTGTTGCGACTCCGGGAATAAAATTAGAGCAAGACGTTACTTTCCACCCCTTTGCGCACTGCGGCCATCCGCGGCCGCCGGGGCCGAATGGGCTTCATTGGGCTTCGGCTCCCAGACGCGCCCGTCGCACCATTTTCCCATAAACTGCACGCCACAGATTTTTCCCGGTCCGACGGCGCAGTCCGTGGCAGCCGTGTGGCGATGTTTGTTTTGCGCTGCTCCAATTCCCGTATCGGAGTGGAAAGAAAAAAAACCTGGGACACCCTGGGCCGGAGCGATCGGAACGAAGAAGAAACTGAATGAAAACCCCCGGCAACATTTAACTGGAACGAGAAATAACCGAAGGCCACGCGCTGCGGGCTGCTGCTGGCCGGGAAAATGTATTAAAAAGCTCTGCGTGATTGCTCCAATATCCGCCATCCGTCTTTCGTTGCGCCCGGGTTGACAACTTCAGTCGACGCGCCAACATAGATTCGAGATCCTCAAGTTTCGTGCACTCCATTGCGTTCGGGCCCCCGAATCGGAAGGAGCCGCGAGCGGGGAATGCGTCTGAAAATGGAAGCCACGAAACAATTATTGTCCGGTGGCATTGTGGTTTTTAATTGGGCTAGACTCCCGCCAGGTCCGGCCATTTATAATTTAGATTAGCAACGTGTGTAGTCACAGCCCGAGCACCGAGAGAGAGATGTTCGCTAAGCTTTTAGCGTTACGGAATTAAATCCGCTCAGTTGCATCGCACAAACACTGTGCCTTCTTATGGTTGATTAATGTAATTAACTTAAGACGCCAAGCATCAAGCATCGCCTAGCGATAGCGCCGAAACCGGTTCCGGTTTCTACACAGAGCGGCCGAGTCCTGGAGAGACGTCTACGGCGACGACAACCGACGACAGACCGGCTAACCTCAGACCTCGGCCTCGGTCTCCGCAAGCACCGAGTGAGAGAGCGGGATGCCGGTGGTCAGTGTCGGCCGGTGGCGAAAAATCCTGTTTAGCCGAGAACCCTGCCGCGGCGTCGTCTGCGACTTTCACTCGGCAAATGGCGCGTGCAACTGGCCGATAATGAAATGGAATGTACATTTAGAAGATGGTTTTTTTATGTTGCTGTTGTTGTTGCGTGGTGTTTGTGGCGGCCTTCGCTTCGACAAAAACCGGGATCCGGAAGATTCACTCTTCTTGTGGGCAAGTTTTACTTTTAAGCTAGCGGGATTAAAGGCGACGAAGAACTCGTTTTGGAGGACGCCGAGCCGAGCCGAGATTTACATGTTTGGTGTGTTTTTGCGCCGGGTTGCGGTGGGGTGCACTATTGCAGAGCAGGAATGTTCCACTTTGGGGCGGTAGAAAGTGGTTTATCGACTAGTGGAGACAAGTTTTGTTTCATTGTGCTCATTGAATAATAGTAATTCAATTTCTTCTATGAAACCGGTGTGAGGCCTCGCAAGTAGGAAAATCTAACTAATGGGCCATTTGTTCCATTAAAAGTCCATTATTTCCACGATCAGTACATATAGTTTGTTGAGTAAAATGCGGTTATTTTATTGTTTTCTGAAGATTGGAATACATTTGCTTTTCCACACCAAGAAATTCTCCATCAAGTGGAAATGTTACGTGTAGAGCAGCCAAAGACAGAGGCCGCCAACAGTAGCATTGTAGCCGGCGCCGATCATAGAATCAACAACGATTGATAGGGATCAACAAACGGGCCATTAAAATAATGAAGATTCACCAGATTGAAGCATCCCATTCCCTGGGGGAGGGGGCGACCATAAAGTGGAAGCATCAAAGTAGCCCACCACGTGTGCGTGTTTGTGGCAGGCGCATAAACTCGTTCTACCGGTTGCTTTCCTCCCATGATCGATGATCTAAGCCCAGTCCTGATTTGTAGCATACACACAGCAACAAAAGCACCCGGTGGAGCCGGTGGTGGTGGTGGCGATGATGGTGTGTCTTTGGTCCGGTGATTATGCTGGTTCTAAGATGACAACTATTAAAAGATAGACAAACCGAGAGATATCAATCACCGTGCACCACATCAAGCGGTGTAGCGGCCGAGGCCTTGATGCGGTTCGCATCTGCATCTCATTGAGGTCAGAGCTTTCCTCCAGTCCAGGACCGACGTTCATTAGGGGCCCCACTTCAACTCCGGTTGTGCGGTGAAAGGCAGGCTGCCGGGGTGGGCCGGGGGGCGAGGGTTTAATTTCCGTCTGTGACCAGATCGTCTCGTTATGTCAAGAACTTCCCCCGGGTCGAGCGATGAAGGGTTTTCGTCCCGCTTTTTCTAATATTCCTTCTCGGCCGCTGCCTGTTTGCCGAGTGTCCGGTGTCCGTCTCGGGACTATTGCAAAGTCATTCAAACGAAATGTTTGATGATTTGCAGGTTGCAGGTTGCAGTGTAGCACTGCCGCCGGAACCTTCCGGAGACGGAGCCATGAAGATGGTTGCTTTCTTTGAAAGCTTCAGCTTCATCTCGGGTCGGGGCATCTTGTGGCCGGGGCATTGAGATGTAAGGCAGCGGGCGCGCGCAGGTGAAAGCGTCTGTAATTATATTCGTTGTAGCAGCACGACGGTGTGCGTCTGATAGGAGCACTCCGATGTGTGAATTATGGCGCACCCTGAAGTGGGTCTCGGGCCACCTTAATTGATGATTTGAATTTGATGAACCTCCCCGACTCTTCTTCCCAGAAGTGGCCATTATATTTGCTATCAATGATTGGTGGCTTTCGGAGCTTCGCTGTGAGCGCTCGCATTTTCTATTACTCGCTGGCCAACAGTGCTCCACATTGGATGCGGCTTAAGATCGTCCAGTTGAAACGTTTTCGATATCTGCAAACTGTGCGCGCTTCAGTTGACCTCTTTCGAAGTCCCATCTCATGAACATGAGCTGTTGGCCAACACTGCTACGTCGTGGAGATGTGTAGTACTCGGACTTAATGGCGAGGTTCCAGGCCATTGAGAGGTCAAGACAGACCGAGCGCTGAAATTTTCTCCAATCTTTTTCTTCTTTGGCATCTCTGCCGTGATAAGTGATCCTTCTACTAAGTCCGGCAATTATAACCGCCGGGCAGTCTAGTGGTCTGCAACAGAGACAATGTTAATCTCTGTTGCTTGCTGTAACGTTGTGTTTTTTCGAGCGAGGTTGTTGGTCCCACGTCACGTCGGTTTCGGGAATCATCGTGGAGTCAATTCTTCAATCCAGTTTTAATTAATATTGCTATTTGACAACCGTAGTCCGACCCGGTGGGCGTCAACTGTCAATTGAGATATACTACGCTGCTCATTGAAATCGGAGCCTCGACAACAAAGGGCGCTGCTACGAGTCTAATTTCTATCGTACACTCTTCAAATGAACGTATGTAAAGTTTCATTTCAATCGGTCACTTACTTTTTTTTTACAAGCCATTTAGTATCGACATGTCACAGTATTTTTCACAATGGAAAAAACCAAGTATCGTGCAGTGATTGAATTTTTATTTTTGAAAGGTTTAAACGCAAAGGAAAATTATGAACGGATATTGAAAGTGTATAAGGACTCTTCACCTTTAATTGGAGGGTTAAAAGAGAGTTTTCTGAGTTTAAATGCGGTCGTAGTAGCCTTCAAGACGATCCATGTCAAAAACGTCACAAAACAGACACAACATCGGAAATCGTAAAAAAAATACAGAATATCGTTTTCGAAAATCGTCCAATAACTGATAGAAATTAAGTACAAGACCTAACCAACTCATTGAACAGTATAACCAATATTTTGAGTAAAGTTTTGTATTACTGAAAGCTGTTTGCAAAATGGGTGCCGCATTCGCTAAAAAGCCATTCGAATGCATCTTTCTTGACAATATTTAAAGCGTTTTCGATAGGATAAAGTGGATTTTGTGCATTGAATCAACTCTAGGGATGAGACTTAGGTCTAACATCATGATCCTGAATCAAAACAAGAGTCTAAGGAGTGGTTTGAACCTTTTTCTTCGGTTCCGAAACGAGTTCGTCCAGAAATTGCCAAAAAAGATGTTAGGATCAGTTTTGTGGGATGCGAATGGAATTTTGCCAACGGATTACTTGCAAATTGATAAAACAATAAATTTTGATTATTTTTGTAACATTTTAGAGCAACTGAAAGCGAAAATTCGTGAAAAACGACCCGGTTTATAGAAGAAAAACATCCTCTTTCATCAGGGCAATGCACCATGTCACAAGAGCATTTCGAAAATGGCAAAAATCCATGAATTAAACTTCGAATTGTTGAAGTATCCACCCTATTCACCAGATTTGGCCCCTACCGACTTCCATCTGTTTTCAAACCTAAAAAAATCCTGCGCGGAAAGCTTTTTTCATCAAATTATGACGTCATAGCAGCTGTAAAGCATACTTTAACGTGACAAAAATACTGTCGATACTAAAAGGCTTGTAAAATAAAAGTAAGTGACCGATTGAAATGAAACTTTCCATACGTTCATACGAATAGTGTACCAATATGGCAAAAAAATTAGACTCGTAGCAAGCGTAGCGTAGCGCCATCTGTTGTCGAGGCTCCGAGTTTAACGAGCAGCCTAGTAACTTATCTATTTGAACGAAATTCCAGGAAAAAATAATGCAATCAGTTGCGCAGTCATTATTCTCCGAATTCTTCAATTTAACTCAATTCGTAGGAAAATGTGTGGAACAGTTTGATAGACACCTCAATAATGGTGCTCACACCACGTGCTCGCCTCGCGTACATATGGGCAAACTACACGAGACAACTCTTTTGCATCATCTTCTTCCCATTTCCACGCAACCCATGTTGTCCGGCCCCGACGATGATGACGCACGGAAAGTGTAACGCAAAGCATCGTCGCCGTCGCCGTCGGCATGGTGGTGGCCAGTTTTTAATTAGACGAAAGTAGGAAGCAACCGAACGTGTCACGCGGTGGACACGGTGGTCGTTGGATCACGGTGACCCGGTGCGCTGGCCACTGGCGGCCTGAGCACGCTGTCCGTGGCGTGGAAAATGTGTCGCGGTGACCATTTTGCGGTGTTGCGTTGAATCTCATTGTTCTGGTAACCTGCTTTCCGCGGCGACGGTCCCAAGATGGCGCACGGACGAGTTTTCCCCGTGCTCCCCTGGTCAGCTGGTGGCCACCCCGGCTCATTAATGGTGTTTCCCGGGAGCAGTCGCCAAGCTTGCTTTCCGGGTTTTTTTATTTCCCGGGCCATTCGCGCTCGGTTATCGCCAAAGATGCTGTTAAATAATTTAGCCAACAGTCGGTTTGTTGGCAACAACTGGCACAGCCCCGGAGTCGCTCCGATATCGAACCATTGGTGTCATCGGAGATTCCATTAATGGGAAATCGCTGGCGCGCCGGCTTGTGGCCGCAGCTGGGCTTCGGGGCCAATTAACGGCCAATTACGATACCGACCCGCCAGCGCCAACGTGTTGAGCCATTTGTTTTAAAACTATTACAGCGGAGCCGAGGAGCCACTCGGACATTAGCTCGGACTCGTGGTAGGGAATTGGGAGCACGATCTAAATATTGTTTATGTCCAGGTAACGGGTTTTGGCTGAGCGCCGGGTGATCGGTAACGAAAGCAAGCTTTCGACAAATGTTATCATTCGGATCGTGCTCCAACCGAATAAGTGCTCGAATGGGGTGTCGGGCAGTCAAACGGAAGTAAGCCGCGTGCCTGCTAAGCACCCCACGAAAATCGGGATTAAATCAATTTTCATCGAGCAGCAAGGAATATCGCCATGTGGCCGTTGCGGCCATCGGGCTGGGTGCTAACGGCTGCCCCAGAGCGCGGGAAAACCACGACCGTCGAAGGCCAATCAAAATGTAATTGACCGGCATTGAGTCCTGGCCCGACAGGTGGTCATACTAACCGGTTCGCACCGGTTGCCAGTGCCAGCGAACAAGGACACATTGTGTCGGTGTGCCGGTGTGTGCGCGAGGGTCCTTGTTTTGGGCAATTTTTCACCGGCACCGGCGATATGACGATGCAGGGACCAGGGCGTTCGACAAACCACTTTTCAAACCCTTTGTCCACCGGCTCGGCTCGCTCTCCCCGTTCGTCCTGCTGCGTCGTGAGAATAATGCCAAAATTTAATTTTGTGGCTCATATGCGGTCGCTGCAAGGGAAAGCCGTAGCCATTTTTTGTGCCCCAATCCAAAACCGCCCGCAAAACTGGGGTTTATCAAACGGAGGTGGAGGCTAAACCAAAAAAAGCACACACACTCTTTCACCGGACTAAACCCGTCCCGACGGAACATGCTTGTTTTTGCGGAAGTGTCACACAACAAAAAATGGACGAAGAAAATGTTTTGCTCCTACCCACCGAGAACCGTTTTTCACGCTCCCCTCCGGCCCGGGGTGGGGTTCGGTGGGAAATTGAACAGTTTTGACCAGCAGGTAGACGGACGGGGTGGACGGGGGCTCGAAACCAACTGGATCGGTTCGGGAGAAAATCGACAGCCGACGGACCGGTTCGGTTTGAAGTTTTTCCCGGATATCCGGATGCATATCGGGACGCGCTCCACGCGGAGGTTCTTCCAGGTGGGGTCTTCCCACCGCAGAAAGGGCACCGGAGCTGGGCCGGCCAACCACACCGGGCCACCCGGGGAACAACAATTAGAGTGCTATTGAGGGGCGACGGCCCCGAAAGGCGGCTGCTGTGAGCTGTGGCTGTTCCCGGGAGTTTCGGTGTCCTTTCGGAGAGAGAGTTGGTGGTATTTGGTTGTGGCCGGCTTTGAACGAAGAAAAAAGGGGCCCAGCTTTGGGGTCCCTTTTTCTACGCTGCTCGGGCGCTTATGCTCTTCATATTGGGAAGTTATGGCGGGTTCCAGTTCTTGGCTGTGGTTTTTGGCCGATCGTCACATCGGTTTCGTCGGCCACTAGGTGTGTTGATCGTTGTGGGGTCACGTTTCCCTTTTTGGGTGGGATTTTCTGTCATTAAAGGATCACCTGTGGGAGCGCACAGGAACACTTACGAACTCCTCCAACCGGATTGGGCAACCGGATCCGTCAAATACCGTGCGCTTTTAAGTGGTTCGGGAGGGCTCAACAATAAACACGCCAAGGTTTTTCATCTAAACGATTTCGGGTTTTCCGTAGACGGGTTGGGCGAAAGTGGGCTTAATTTTGAGTATTTTATTTCATTTCGTACTCGCTTTTCATCCGCAGGAGCCATCCGGTATCCGGAGCAGAGAGACACACAGAAGAAGAGTGAGAGAGCGAAAACCGACCGCATAATTATCTAACGCGATGGATTGGCGCTGAAAGGGAAACACACGTGTAACTTAGTGTACGTGTGAGTGTTTATGGCTTAGTGTGTGTGTGTGTGTGTGTGCAGAAAGTGTGTCACATTTAGTGCAATGGGCCACGTGCCACGGGTGGTTTTTTTTTTGGCTGCCGTCGGAGGAAAATGTGGCCAAGTTTCACTCGCCACCCGTGCCGATGGTGTGTAGCGTGATTTGAGTGCACCGTTAATGAAATTATTCTACAGTGAAAGTGAACAGTGTATCCGGGTGAGTGTATGAGTGTCAAGCAGTCGATTTGGAAGGGTTTTCTTCTGAAGAAGTGAAAACTCACGAATGCTCCCGAACGCAAGATGGAGCCCATTTACGGAACGAACAAAAAGTACTTGCAAAGCATCGCCGGCAGCGACTACTACCGCAGTCCGAGCACACTCCGGCCCATGGTGAGTGAGGCAGTTTTTATCCATTTTCAGACATTCCAAGACGTGTTTCATTACCTTCATTAACGAGCTGATTTTTGAGTACTCCGACTTTACTCGACAGGGCTCTTTTCGTAGAAACTCTCGGTCGCTTTGTTACAAGAATCAAAAGAATCATTTTGATATTACAAATACCTACAGCAATTTGCCATCATCTGGTCATGGACCTGTCCGAGTTGTGCCGCCATTATTTTAAGGATGCCCGTTTGTGACATCAAACGAAGCCCTGCACGAACCACTCATACCCGCGGACGGACGCTTGAAACGCGTTTTATTATAAATTTCAAAATTACACCTTTTCTGCTTCGCCGGAAAGTAATCCAAACGCGGGGATCTTGGAGCCGTAACCTGAATGGGCTCAAACCATTAAGAGGCTCTCAATTTCATTCATTAGTTCGGCGCCGGTTCTCAACGATGATAAAAATAAATTTCCAGGTAGTTGTTAAATTTGGAACGGTCGAGCAAAACCTCTGGTATCAGCGATGTTGATGGCATTCAATTCAAATGAGCGGCTTTCTGGTGGCGGAAATTCTTCGAACAAGATTCCTACACTGACCGCTCACAAGGCTCAGGGCGTAAATGGTTTAAATTATTCAAACGAATTTTAAACTAGCCGCCGTGATGGAAATGCAAAAGTGAACCGTAAAACTTGGCGGCAAATTTGATTCGTGGCACCGTTATTTGACGGCAAACGCGAATCGCGACGGGCTATTATCCTGTGTGCGCTTTGTAATTCCGTGCATGGCCCGCTTTACAACGCCCGAAATCGGGGCCTCTGGAGCTTGACACTGGCCACTTTCAACCGGATCGAATACGATTGAACGTGTTGACCCATTGAATTGTATGCTGAAAGCATTACAGTTTACGTTTGGCATAGTTTACCGGACCACGGGTCAACACTGCGGGTCCGGGAGAAACAAAATGATGCGTGAAACGCAATCATCGCATCGTTTGGCGTTCATTTGCGCTGCCATTTTCTCGCAGCTCCACCCAAAACTTCTCGGGCGGAACTGCAAAGCTGCTGTTCCATCATCAGGAGCGATCTCGAGGTGGAGCTGCACCATTAACACTTTCCTTGGGCGGCACTAACCTAATCAGGGCACCGGAGAAGCCGAAGAACGGGGCTCCAGTTTTCATCGGGCCGCTTGGTTTTTCTGTTTGAAGAACAAGCATATTTTTCGGCCAGCATCCCAGCAAGCCCCGAGTGTTGGTCCGAAAAATGAAATCAGTTCCACTTTCCCACCGGGAAACCCGGGAGCATCAAAGACGCACGCCCGAAACGGCCGAAACGTGCCCATCGTTTTGGGGTCGATTTTCCGCAGATTGGAAAGCCGCTGGTGGCTGCTGGCTGTGGCCGGCCAGGCCGTCTCTCTGATGGATATTCTTCTGCTGAAAGCATTTCGTTCGTTTGCATTGATTTTTCCTTTCTCGCCAGTAGCTCTCTTCTATCGTTCCGTCGGTACAAACATCCATCCATTTCTCAGTGGCCGGATTCAATTTTTGAAGGAGTTATTTTCGGCACATCATCGACGGAAGTGGCTTAAGATGGCGCCGTAAGCGTGACCATAAGGCGTGTCTGCTGGGGGCATCTGCGGCCGTCTCATCTTCGGGCCGACTGGTCGGGTGCTAGAGAGTGCTTTGCCGTTTCGCACGTATTCAAATGAGATATTACTGACAAATATAGTACTCGGTAGTCTTGGGCAAACATGGGATTGAGAGTCCAGCACGATGGTGCAATGGGGTTTCCGAAGTTGATGATATCAAAATATTATAATTGGGCAGGGATGTTGTTACTCAAACAGTAACTTCGGATAATAGCATCGCATCATTACGGAAAGTAAATCATGTTTAGTTGCGGGAATCTTTGCGGAAAGCATTGCATCATTACTATTCATTGTGCAAATACTTTTACCCAAGTCTCAAGCAACCTCATGAGCAATGTTATAAGTGCCTTTTCTTTTTTCTAAACTGGAAACTATTTGTTTATAAATTAATTCTAAGCTAATTTAAAATTAATTGTTAACTGCAAATGATCATAAATAGCCGGTGGAATTACCATGAAAAAGTTACCTACCTTCAAGCATTCCACAGCCGCTGGTAAAGTAATAATGTTGACACTGTTCCACACAAGCTGCGTCCAAATCGACCTAAATCTCCCGCCCGACCGGTGTTGTCGCGCTAGTTCATCGTTTGGTCGATTAATCTAAAAACTTCGTTCGCAGAAACCTCGTCCAACGGGGGCCAGCGTTTTTTTTTCTCACCTCTCAAATGACTCGCTTCACACCTTCACGTCGAGCAAATCGATTAACGATTTGCCCAGAAACAGACGAAAAAACCGGCTCATACGTCCCATACGGCGAAGAAAGTGTAGCTCGGGCCTCGGGATCTCAAAATCCGATTAACCGCTCGAAATGGCAAGGAAAGCGAGCGATGACACAACCCGGATTGCTGAGCGGCGGATTCTCTGACGGCAAAAAGAAACCCGGCAATGGGGAAAGCCCGGGGGGGAGGTCTTTCTGTTTTCCTCCCTCGCGAACACTGATCATCATCAGACACCGACGCCGGATGAGGCCGGACCATCTGCATGTTCACGCATATTCGCCAGCGCAGGCAAAAAAGGGTGATTGGATCGAATTCGGCACCACGATGAAAGCATCTGGAGCGATCCGATCTACGCACCGACACCGACGAGCTTTCCGATGACAACCCAAAATTTCCCGGAAAAGGGAAAAGCCACCATCACGCCGCCCCCCCCCCCCCCCCAAAAAAAAAAGAGCTAATGTTTGTCTACGGTTAACGCGAGATTTCGGTTTCGGGCCATCTCCGGCGGGAAAGTGTTTCGAATTACCACCGAACCAGATTGTCGGTCAGATTGATGCCCGGAGACCGGTCGACCCCGGGACGGCGACCGGTCGGTTGGGAGAGTTGGCAAATTTACATAATTAAGTTTATTAGATAATTGACCTGACCTAATGCGGAATGCAGGTTACTCGTAGTCGGTCGTGCCAATTGGGGCGCCGAGCTGGTCAGCGGGTTAGCCCGAGCTTTTTGGAGGGACCGGAACGGGGGGCGAGCGCTGGGAAATGTGGGCTTCCTTTGAAGTGGAGCTCTCCGGCTGACTAATGGAAATGCGGCAGACGGACGACCGTAGGCTAGCCGGTGGGCCACCTACAGGTCTAGGTGGCTGTGTTCCCAAAAAAAAAAATAATCGTGAGATAAATTGCCTGACCCTGCCCAGCTCGGAATCGGAAAAGCTTTCGTGCGGGCGACAGAGAGAGAGGCAGGAGAGGTGAGGCAATGACTACGTGAAAAGCCCGAGAGGCGTGTACGTGCCGTGAAACTTTCTCCAATCATTTCTGGACTTTTGGTTGTTGATTTCGACGGGCAATAGTGACCACTGGCGCTGCTAGTGTCACCGGCTGCGACTTCGTCGGTAACCAGCTTCCCACGGCGGCGACGTACCAAACGGGCGGTGAGGTGGACCTGAAGGTGAATAAATTGAAAGAATTTGCCACAGATGTCACGCCTCGACGTAGAGGCTACTTTGGCGATCGACCATGTTTCTAAACATTGTCGTTTCGCACATTTAGCGAGTGTCTGTTCCATATTTAGAAACTATGCGGCTTGAAAACATTCTTAAAAAAGTTTTAGAAGTTTGATGCTACCTAAGACATTCAAGCTTGTTTTTGTGGTGAGGTTCAATTACTATAAAAGAAGAATATTCTGTTCGCCAATTTAGCGACCTCACCATTTTATTAGCGTTTTATTAAAGTTTGTTTTTAGTAGTGATTTACTCGGTTAATTTCTCCAAAACAAAAACTACTCAAAGTATTATTCTGGCATCATTAAAAAAGGTTTTGGAAACGGCATCTGCATTTTGAACACTATAGTTTCAAAATTACAATTATTGATTCTAATCCCCATAAGATTTAACCTATTTTACCAAAACAGATGCAAAAAATTTGCTAGATTGATTTGGACATTCCACCATTTTTATTAAAGTTCCTCAGTGGACCAAACGGACAGACTATCGTTTCTATCAACTTGTCGACTTGAGATTTAGCTTTACGATTTGTTGTTTGCGATTCGTGAAGAATTTGCATAAAACCGAATTTGCATTTGCATAAAGCTTATGAAGTGCAAATCTAGTCTATTGTTTAGGAAATGCACAACTACCTCATCTCACTGCAAAGGTCAGTAGGAACAAGTCATTGTTATCACTTCTTGCCGTGAAGGAAAGACTTTTATTTAAAAGCTCAGTTAAATGGTGCGACAAAGACAACAAACAGACACATTCGAATGCTAAGTGTTAAAGTTTTCCAACTCACAATGTGCCACAAAGGACACGAGCGGTTCGGAAAATCCCGCGACTTTCCGCGACCGGGTACCCGCGAATTGCGGCATGATTCTCAATCAAACTCAATCAACCCACCCGCGGCTTACCGCGGCGATCCGATGATCGATGACAGCAATTTAAGTGTTCCAATCCAATCACGCTGCATTTGAATCCATTTTCAGCATCGATCACTGGTGCTGCTGCACCGCCGCGGAGCTTTCCGTCCGGATCCCGATGCAAGGGCTCCACTTGCCGGTGTCGTCGCCGAAAAGCTGATCTCAGGAGCCAGTCACCGGACGATGATTGATTTATTACTTCGGCGATCAAAATACTTATCAATTTAATCTAGATTTATGACGACGACGACGACGACGACGACGTCGACTAAGGTGCAGCAATGCTCCTGAACGTCGTCGCCGCCGCCGCCGCCGAACATTGTCGCGCCGCGTTGAGCATCGAAGACTTCTGCGGAAGTAACGCGCGAGTGGGAGCCAAACAGTGCAGGAGAACAAAGTTTTGTACCTAAATTATTCATAATCGTTACAGACCACTGCCACTGCCAAGTGATATTCAGTGGCTCCTGACGCCGACGGACTACTCCGACGGACGCTGCAGTGGAAAAAGTCAAACTTTTAGTAAGAAATCAACGCTTTTACTTTCGCTCCGTTCACTTGTTTTCAGTCACTTCCGGTGCCTTGCGCGACTGCTTTCTGCTGCAATTGGTCGCGTGTTTCGTGGCGGGAGTTGGCCATTTCGCAGGCCCCGCGTGTGTTCGGTACTTCCCTTTTTTGGAAACGAATTGGTTTTTCCAATCTCGCCGAACGGCGGGAGGATGGCCGCTGACTCCGTCTTCATCGTTGTCGGCGGTGGCGGTGGCATGTCGCAGGACCAAACCGTTCCTGGTGGTGGTGTCATCGGGAAAGAAAGAGGGAATATAAATTTTATTGACACTTTGGAAAGTGTAAAGCTATTTCGCGGGAAACTTTTCGCCAGCCGGGCCGGGCAGTACCGGAGCGTTCCGGAGATGGATGGACTCGGCTCTTGGTCTGTTGCTGTCTGGGCGGAAGAAGAAAGCCACGAAAAAAAAAAGAACGAAAGAACGGATGCCGACACCGGAAGCCTCAGCCTAGGGCCGTCGGAGGTTGTGTCCACGAGCGAGGAGCGAGCGAGGAGAATACATTTTTCTCCGACCTCTGAATGGTGTGATGGCGTGCAGGACGCTCCGGGCAGGTTTGTCCGGGGCCGGGCTGGGGGTGTACGAAAGTTGTGCAAGTAATGGCCACAATCTGACTTGCCGGGCCGCCGGGGTTTTTGTGGGGCGAAGTAACGGCAGCCCGCCCGAAATTGGTAATTTTGAAATTATTTTCACACCAAAGTGGTTCCGAGATTTGTTGCAACTGGCCCGGTCAGACTTTTGCCCCAACAATTGACAATCCTGTGCCCTCCCGCACATTAGGGGTGAGCCCGTTTTTGAGGGTGGCTTTACACTCGCTTCCGGTGACGACTCCGAATTGGCGTGCGCATTGATATCGGGTTTGCTGGATTTGGGGCGAAGCGGAAAAACACTTTCGCTTTATTTTAGTTTGCTTTTTTTCCAGGAAAGTTCTGCGCTTAGAAAAGTGTCACCCGGTGTGCGGCCGTTCGAATCAATTGTTTCTAGTAGCTAGCCGATAGTCAATTAAAAGTTTTTCCAAAACAGAAAACAATAGCGGCCAACCGGACAATGGTCATTCTTTCGAGTGGTTCAATAAATGTGTAACAATAAATTGGGAATCTTCATTGTTTTTGCTTTCGCGTCGACCTCGAACTCAATTACAAACGGTCCGAGAGTGAGAGGGAGAGCTTAGGACACAATGTCATGTCAGCCGGACAGCTGCACGTGTGTGACATGCGGAAACAATATCGCAAATCCTGTTGTCCGTTGTCACCTAATTGGATTCATTTCTGCTCGCTGCCCTAAGCCTCCAGCGGGTCCTGTTTTTTTCCTCTGTGGCCTCCCGACTGGTTTGCGGGAATGTTCTGATTTCCGCCATGCGTCTAAATCGCGGTGGATGCGAAAAAAGGGATCCTCCGTCGAGTCCGTGCCACGTCAGTATGTTGCACTACTCTATTGAACAATTTCCGTTGTGTGCCAGCCGGACACACACACACACGTACGCCAGACATCGCCCTAATTCAATCGGCCGGCCGGCGGGTGGTGGGTGGGAACGCCACAGCATAAATCTAAACAGCGGCGGGCTGTGGGGGAAAGAAAAAACTAGAATTGAATTAATTGAAAACTTCACACGAAAACGTGTCGTGATAGGAAAAGCTTTCACACCGAGCCCACAACACGGCCTAGAGGTGAAGTACCCGTTCATCACTCACAATGTGTTTTTTTTTCACCGTGCCCTGTCTGTGTCTGTGTGTGTGTGTGTGTGTGTGATGGAGTAAAATGGCTGTGAGTGAATGGGATGGAAAAAAGAAAATTCCGAGCCCGGGTTCCGAGTGGAAAACCGCTCGGTGCGCCCGCCACTGCGTTTGAGGTTTCCGCTTTTCCGATGACACTATGGATTTCCGCGGTGCGGAACCGACCGCACCGACGCTTAAAGCCTGTCTTTGCCACACAGTGCTCCGTTTGCCGACTCGCCTGCCTTCCGTTATGCTGACGTACGCCCAACCCGGGCATCCGCAGAAGGCAGAAGGCGCGAAGGTGCCTAAGGAAAATATTTGAGGCCGCCGGCAACGGTTTATGCTTTTTCTGGCTCTCTTCTCTCGCTCCCTCTCCCTTGCTGTCTGCACTTCCGGTGCAGCTGACGATTATGATGGATGCAATTATTATAATCGACCAGAATCGTGCGGTTTGGCACCGTTGGCTTTGCGTTCTGGGTGTGTGTTTTTCTCTTCTTGTTTCGCTTCTTGGTTCCGTGCACTTTTGCGATTCCGACTGCACCGGCACCCGGGGAAACAAAGAGTAAATAATGCAAAACTGCATCCACTCTGACGTGCTGTATCGACGACGGCCAACGAATCTTAAGCAGCGTCGTGCCGGCGAAAGAAAAGTGCGCAAGATATGCTCGGCTCGGAACGAAGGTGAGGAATGCATACCAATGGCGTACGGCTGCTGTCGTCTGTCCTCGTCCAGCTGTCCTGTCGGCAGGACTTGGTATTTTTCAAAAATGCTCGATCCCTCCCCCCACCCGAAACCAAAAGCGGGTGCCCTGATTTGGCCTCCCGACGGGGTGATAAACGATTTCAATTCAATATTCCCCACACGTGCCAATCGTAGGCGTGTGTGGGTGTGTGTGTGTTGGATCAGAGGGCGGAAATGCAATAAAATGTCCACATTCCTCGGAGCATAGAAAAACATGGTTTTTCACCATTTATAACAAATGCCATAATGACGATGTCTTACTTTGGTGCTGCTGTGTGTCACACGATTGCGTTTAAAAAGTCACTGACCGCTCCCTTTCAGTTTTTACAATCAGTTTGAAAAGATTATGGTGTATTAAAGTATCAGAAATTTTTGATTTATAAAGAAAATTTAGTTATTTATTTAAGAAGTGAATAAGAAATGTTTTTTTCCAATTTTTACAATGAACTTTGTGATCCAAAAATTGATTGCGTTGTTTTTCTCATATTTCCAATGAGACTATTTAGATGTTTCTAAACGGTTTTTCCATTTTTTTTTCTTATGTTTATCGACTTTTTGGAATAAAGAAAATTCGACGATGAGCCAAAACTTGTCCTAGTAAAACAGGTGGCAAAAATTGACTGATTGCCAAAAATGATCGAACTTGTCACCATAAGTGAATAACATGAGTAGCAACATAACGACATAAAAAAAATCATAACGCCATAAAAATCATAATCATAAAAACATAACGGAAATCGGATATACGTAGCCCACGTAAATATACAATTGTCAGAACTTATTTTTCGGTCGTTTCAAAAATCGAATCAAGTTGTGGTCAAAACTTTTTTCGATTTTTGATCACAAAAAACCAGTTGCCTGTCTAAAGCAACATTAGAATAGAAAAAATCACAAAAAGTTATGCAGGTTTGTATCTTGTTTCTATACAAAAGTGTTTTGTATTAGTTTGATAGAGTTTGAGCATTATGGTCCGAAATAAGGCTATAAGACGCTAACGACGCTTCTTTTATTGCTATATATATTTTTTTTAAATTACATGACTTTAAATTATGTTTCCAACTGTACCTTTAACGCAGTATGGCGTAACGGCATAAATGTATTTCAAAACGAGAGCTTTAAAATATTTCCACATTTTTAAAGTACCGATGCATCGATACAATGCTGCCGAAGCGGGCCACAACTTCTGATTCCGGCTCAGCGCACTATGTGCATTCTATCCACAACCCAGAACGAATCGAATTTCAAAGAACCGTTGTTACCACGCCGATACAGATCGTTAGTTGGCGTGTTAATTATTTCTTTCCAACTCGCCGGGTCGGCGAGGCACTTCAACTTCGATCACAACGATCTCCGGAACCGGAGCGCCGAAGCCGCCATCGGATTGAATGCAAAGAAATCGCCGGCAGCAGCCGGAGTGTCACCGGAGTGAACGAGTCTTTCGCGTTCCCGCGCAGGATACGGCTCCGGTGTGGCGCCGCTTCCTGTTGGCGTTTGCAGTTCACTGATTTATGATTGGTGATCTCCCCGGCAGGCTCCCCGGGGCAGGGGCCGCTGAGAAAAGGGCGATACAATTAACGGATTTAATTATGTAAATTTTCCAAACCGCAATAGAAACTGTAGTTGCTCCGTGGGTCCCGGCAAACCAATTCTGTGCTAATGAGATTTATACTCTCGCTTATCGGGCGGGTTTTGGGTGGGTGGGTTTTCGGGTTGGGTGGGTGTGTGGGTGGCCGAGTTGCAAGCTTCTTGTGGAGCCACCAATTTTAATAACCCCATTCACTCGGAGCTCTCGGATCGCTTCCTCCCGATTTCCCGTGACGGATGAGGCCGCGCTGCCGACAGCGCGGCTAACGGTTGAGTTATGGGCAGTGATTTTTCTAAATTTTATGCCTCTTCCGGCCGCGAGGGTGCGTTCGGTTGGTGTACGATGAAGACATAAAACCACTTGTTAACTGACGCGCCAGGGGAGTGATTTCGGGGAAGCAATCGCCGGCCGAGTCGGAGAACATTTTTGGGGTAGGTCTTTCGGTGGTGAACATCGTTTAAAAGGTTGGAAAGCGTCCAGCCACTGTGTGTCATTCCATCGTTGAATCGCACTCTCTCTCTTTCTTTCACTGCTCGTTAAGAAACGGGTGGAATATATACAAAGAGTTTCACCGAAAAGATGCCGAACAATGTACATTGAAGCGGCAGAATGAAGGTCTCCATATTGCTGTGAATCATGGACATAAATCAAAGGCGGGTCCCTATCGTATTTTCTCCTGCCTTTCTAAGTGGAGAACGAGAATGTATTGCCACCGGTAGGAACATATGATGAATAAATGGAAGTCTTTATCGAAGAACAATGCTATTCAGTATTTTATCACTAAAATGGTGACCTAACAGTAGCTGAATTGTCATTTCGTTCAAAAATTGGAATATTTTATTCCGTGTTCATCCGAACCGCTTCGCGCAATCAACATGCCACCGTTCGGGTGCTTTAAACTTTAATTCATACCCAACCCGGCAATGAGACTGGAAATCTCGTAAAATTCTGCTAACATCGATCATCACCATCACTTTTTTTTATAGCGCAGCGTGTGCCGTGTGACTTTAACAGAGAAATGGCTCCCTTTCGTAGAGCGCTTTCTTGGTTTCGTGTCCTCCGTGTGTCTGGCTCTCCGTATAGGGGGTTGCCCCCGGGCGAACCCGGGCGCACCGACTGCAGTCGTAAAAAATCTTTACCATAAATAAATGGTTTTCACTTTTTATTACGCGTGAAATCTGTACTTTGTGTCAGAATTGAAGATAACATTTTGCCATCCAGCAGCAAATCACTCAACGACGCCCCGAAAGCGCTGCTGAAACAAGACGGGAAATGATGTGTGCCATGCTCGCCGCGTGGAGAAGCCACGTGGCGTGACGTTACGCGTGCAGGAGCCACTTGGCAGCACAAGCACGTGGAAAAATAGCTCCCTCGGCCACGATGGCTGGCTGGCTGGAACCGAACCTTCGCTTGATTATGGCGCGCTCCAGCTCCGACCCGGACCGTTCGCGGGAGCGCCGGTCTCACCTGGGAAAGTCCCGAAATTGCCGTCATAAAACTGGGATCATTTCTATATTTCACAGAATATTTATTATGACCCCTGGCGCCCGGTGCGCCCGGTTGCGAGATGTTTTGTCGCATCGCTGAGATATAACGATCCTAATCAAAATAATTAGCTTCTCTGGAGTGTGGATAATGGCGCGATTCCCACAAGTGCCTCTCGGTTTTCGAGCTTGGAGCGACCATCCCGTTTGGTTGGTGCCGCGCCATTAAACTCCTATAAAGATTGTAATAATCAGTAGGAACGATTTTTGTTAAATAAAACTCAAATTAGCTCACCGAAACACAACAAGGCCAAAGCCAGTCGAAAGAAATGACAGTGATGTGAGAAATAGATATGATTTGAAGGACTGACATTAAAACAGTTTCGACATAAAGATGGTTTAATATGTTGCCTTAGCTGAGTCTGTGTGTAATGCTGATTGAAGAACCATAAACCTAGTAGTTCATCAACCTACAACATGCACCTCGGAATGCAAGCTACCCGTCTACCGGTCCTTAGAAAGAATTCTTCAAAGTATGATAACAACAACACTGAAGGCAACACTGTCTGTTGGGTCATAAAAGGTATGACTTCCGGTGGCCCAACGGAGGCAGTAAAACTTCTTGACCCGATTTGTGCATTCCGGAGCGATTCGATCGATTCTTCACGCTCCAGAACTCCAGAACTATCCATTAGGGTTTGCCATCAAATTTACGCCCGTTTGCGGCTCCCGCTAGGGCTAGCGGTAGCGGTGCGGTGGTAAATCGGTGGTCAATAAATGGCCTCCCAGAACCCTAGGTGTGTGTGTGTGTGTGTGTGGGTTGGAACTCCCCACCCGCCTGCGTGCCGAAAGGGGGGCTGATCGATAAACGGGTTTTCTTGCTCGTTACTGTAACAGGCCTGACCGACCGAGGGCTAATATCTTCATCACTTTGCTAATTGACCGTACACAAATTTATGGCCTCATAACGCGTGGGCGTGCCCGGGGAGAGCGGGGTACAGGTGCCGATCCTGGGGGCCGAAGCGAAGTGGAAAGAAATGTGAAAGCGAAGAAATGGCTCGAAGGGACGGTTATGTGTACGTCTGGCTTGGTTACGTCTTTCTCCTGAGGTTGAGTTCTTTCCTGCAAACCAAAGGACCAATGTATTCCGTCTGTTCCCGTGAATAATGCGACGCGTCATATTTACAAGCGGCTGACGGCAATTGCAGCCCTCTACACCGGATCGCAAAGCAGATCTGTGCGCTGATCCGGGTGTCCACTTATCTGACCCCGGAATCTATGACACCCGGGAACTGGGCCACTGGATTTTGCATTAATCAAATCATGACGACGTGATAGATGAAACATAAATCTTTATTTCCCACGGGACACTAACGTCTAATGGCATACGCGTTTTGGCTGGGCGCCAGACCAGGACTTCCTTCCCTCGCTCGGATGGCCACAAATTTCGCGCGCGCGAGGTCACATTACACCCGGAAACCGGAGCTCGGTTGAGGGCTTTGGTCGCCCCCCGCCCCGTGTGTGGGTTAGAGTACTCCTACTCCGAGGAGTCCTGGACCAGCGCGTTTCCCGCTGGTGCTTCCGAGGACCACAAAATAGCGCCAATGAGCGATGGGCCGCGTCGATGAGCGACCATCATCATCGTTACAAGGACGCACCATGGGTCGCGCGGCCACCGTTTTCGGGATGCGGATTGAAATTGATTTAGCGCCCAGTGAACGTGGTGTCAATTTACAGTCCGGTGTCCGAAAGCGGTGGTCATTAGCGCGGCCGGAGTGGGTTGCCCCGCGGCTTTTACATGCGACATTTATCGTCAATGCAATGGTGCAGCTTGTCAGCAGCCGTCGCTCAGCCGCAGCAGCACCGGGGTTTTCGCGTGTTTGTTGATTTCGCGCTCACAATCCACGGTGCACGGCGGACAATCGAGCACAAATGGGCAATCGAGCATTGGTGTGGTGGCAGAGAAGCACCGAAATGTGCAACGATCGCGCTGTTTGCCGGGTGAGCCGACCATTAATGTGGCGCCGTCCTTCTTCGTACTCATTAGCGCAGGACAGTGCACCGCAGCGAGCGGTACGCACCGTTGGGTCAGAATTGGCCCGAAGCCCGGTGCCGTTCGCGGGGCTAATCCAATGATTTACACAGAACCGTGGACAAGATAGCGTGCAAGGCGCAAGTAATGCTCGTTCATGGGAAATCATTTGTCCCGGTGGCCTGGGTGGCCCGTTTCCAGGACGTTGTTGTACAGGTTTAATGGTGTGCGGTAGTTCTGGGTTTTCTTTGAGATGCCATCGAGGAGAAGAGCACATGATCTAAAGGATGTTAGACGAAAGCATTTTGAGTTTTAGTTAGACAATAAGAACGTTAGATGTGATGAAATCAAGACCATTTGTTTGAATTCCATTTTATTTTTGTATAGAAGATGATTGTATCGATTTCGATAAAAAAAATTGACATGATTTTGTGGCATCAAACATAATTGACTTAAATACAAAACTACTCACGAATAAAGAACATGCTTTTCTCATCGTAAGCGATGAGAACGAATAGAGCTTGGTATCAGCTTTCGACACGTATGAGATATCTTTTTTTCTTTAACAACTACAGGGTGTTCCATCACGGCCCACACTATTGAAATGTTTAATAACCCCTCTCTTTGTCACTAAATTTTGACAAATGAACAAGATTTATTTAGATTATAGAATGCCGTTTATTAACAATATCGATCAAATGACCGTCTCCATTAGACACACAAAAAGCGGCCCTTTTTTGGGCATTTTTTATTGTATTTGACAACATTTCGGTAATAGACAACTTGATAGCAGCAATTTCCGCTATGATGTTAGCTTTCAGTTCTTCAATGGTCTTCGGTTGGCTGGCATAAACCTTACACTTCAAATATCCCCACAGAAAGAAGTCAGAAGAAATTCGGCAACAAGAAACACGCACAGTTTTCACAGTGTTTAAAATTGAACGATTATTTTCAATGTAGAGCTCAATTGTTTAACTTGTTAGATTTGTTGTTTGATTTCTTGTTCTATGATCTATTTGATTTATGTTCTATTTGACGGATTGCGATTTAATTTATCACGGGTACTTCCAGACCACAAACGTCTTTGTTGGCTTAGAGCAAATTGACACAAATTATTTCGGGCATTTTTTTTGCATTCGGCCACAGGAAACGGCCGAAAAGCCGCAAATCACTTGGCCACCGTCTTTCTGCGAAAACCCACACAAGTTCTTGACCGATGGCGTTAAATCGCATGAGGTTTATCCGTAAAATCGCAAAAGTGTAAATAACGTTCAATATGTCGTTGATTTGAAATGATTTCGCGTAATTTTCTGATTTCCAGACGAAACTTTGTGATGGCCGAACGTGTGGATTGACGTATTTCACGCCGAGATACTTGTTGCCGTCAAACACCCCCAAACCATGCCGGGCCTATACACGTTCCGAAAACTGATCGGCCCAAGACCCTCTGGCCTCCTGGAAATCACTGGAAAATTTTTCAATTGTAGCAAAACATTTGGCAGGTCGGAGGTAGCCCGCCGCTGCAGTTCCACTGCAACCTGCATGCGATGCGCAACGATCCATTCGGAACCTTGGCGTCCGGTCCACGGCCACGGCTGTCGGCGTCAATCAGGGTCGGCGAACAAAAATTAATGTTTGACATCGTAATTCCATTATGGCTGGGCCGGGGATGAATTTTCACAACTGCGACGGCTAGTTGCGCTTTTTCCCGGCGGCCAATCGGTGCAATGATTTCCATCAACACGCCGGAATCGGTTATGGATTGATAACTGATAGTCGGTCTGTTCGGTGGAAGGGTCGGAACCTGTTCCAATGAATGGATAGCATTTGGTTGCATTTTCCCGTCGGCCAGAAATCGTCCGAAAAGGGTGTGAAAATTGTAACTTGAGCAGCGAAAAGCGCTCGAATTTATTGTGGCCGTGGATCGGGAAATCGTATCCGTCACCGTTCGACCCTGGAGCACTCCGAAGGACTGGTTCGAAGGATTTAAATAAATGTGTATTTACTCTGGCAGTGGCCGGAGTTGGCCGGAAGGAGATCGATAACCACGGCCATGTGAGGACACTCTCGTTCCGCTGCGCTCTCGCTTCGACCCACTTTTGGGACAATTTTCCCGGGAAAACCACTCCACGTCCGCCGCCGCCGGATCGAGGCCGACGGTGGCTTTTCCCGGTTTCGTAATTTAGTGTAGATGTTATCGCAATTATACCAGATTGACAGCTTAATCTGTGCTACCTGGACACTGACGGGACCGTTCGTCCGGAGTCCGTCCGGGTCCGGGCTGAGATCGATGATTCCCGGTGCTTTGGCCGGGGTCTCGGATGGTTTTGTTGGCCGTTCGATAATTGTCTGTTTGGACAAATGACTCGCAAATGATTGAATAGTGAGCGAGAGAATCTAATTGGTGTCCCTGGCGTCGGCCGAAACGATATATGCTCTCCAAGGGGACCGAGCCCGCGTGCCCGTGCGCTGGTGTGCCAGTGTGTGTTGGTATGTCTATTGTGTCCGGTAAACGATTATGTTGATTAGCATGCGGACCCACCCACCTTCCCAAGGATGTGTCGCAGCGTGCGCGGGTTGAGTCGGGCCACCCTCCGGGGTCGGGGCACAATTAATGCCGAGTTATGCGATGGAGATACCGGAGGCAGCAGCTGGTGGAGCCGCTGTCCGTTGAGTGAAGTGCCCTCCGGGGTTGGGAAGCGCAATTTGTTGACGGTTGAAGAATGAAGTGCACTGTTTCGAAACCCCGATTGGGGCACAATAGAGCCGCAGTCAATCAGTCCGTCCGTAATGCTCTATTGATTGGCTGCGTGATAGTTTTGGGTAAATCAGGCAAATTATGTAGATAATTGTTGCACTCGGGGGATTGTTGCATATTGGGACCGCAACTGCACTTCGATTACCTTTCCAACTTCGCTTGCAACCCATAAAAAGGGTTTAGTTAGTTGACGAGGTAAAGAAGGGAAAAGTTGGCGATAATAGACTTAGGGAGGTCTCATCCTGAGTGAAATTTGTTAGTTATCTTTATTAAAGTTAGTTGTTGGAAATAATAGCAAACGTCCAAACATCGCGAAGTTCCCATAACGGTCATCTAAGACACGCAACAATTCGTCCTTAGAAGTCCATCACACACGCGTCACTGCCACTAACGAACGCTGGGGCGTGCTCGTGTGCCCGAGAGACGTGTGCTCCTTCATGTTTCAATCTGTTGCGATTGGTTTGTCAGGAACAGCTCAACCAATCGGTCGCTGTGTCAAAAATGATCAAATTTCGGTTCTATTTATGCAGCCACGACGAATATATGGTCCGAAGAATGTTCTACTGAAAATCGACAAAGGTCGGCGTCACTAATAAAATACTGTAAAGGCACATTAAGAACTCGGGTAAATCATTACGGCTTCCAGATCCGCGTTCGATGCTGGTGGTCAACATTACCGATATTCGACTCAAGGCATCCACATATTCTACGTCCTGATGCTCTACGAAAAACGTCAGTTCGAACCCTGACAATGTGGCCGGAGTCCCAATTATTTTGGGATCTCTTCGATCACCGAAAATATTCGTGTAAAAATGTTTGATAATCTTTTCGGTGTTTGAATTGACATTCCGACCACAAGACCTCATTGCTGATTAACAATCCGCTGCATAACTAGACCTAAAAAGCATTCACCAGCCTGTGCATTGTAGTGAAGCCATGAGAAAAATGTATTCGATCGTTTGCCTTTCGCAGGATCGACTAACTTAATGTAATACAAACAATATTACTTCGCATAACGTCACAAACACCATAGCATCCACCAATCGAGAGCCCATCGCCATCGCCCAATATCGAAACTGCCGAAAACCGTACCGGCGTGAATGGCTTTGTTGGCACCGCAAACCAATAGTCCGCTTAATCAACATTTTCCCACCCACCCAAACCGTCCTTTCGACTAATGATTCGCCTGGCCGAGCGCTACCGGGGCCTTGGCTTGGGCCGAGCCGAAACCGGGCAACCAAAAATTAGTGCCCCGAGACGCGCTAACGAGAGGTTCCGTCCGTCCGTCCACCCGTCCACCCGTCTGGACCATTCGTTCGTGCTGGTGGAACGATTTCTTATTTATGCTTCCGATTCGCGGCGAAAGAAAGATTCCCGGCCCGGGTCTTGCGCCGATGATGATGAACGCAACGCAACAACTCGCTGTTGTAACGGTGCCACGATTTCGGGTCTCGGTTCCCGATTCTCGGCTCGGTCCAGTCCAGGGCTGTCTGGACGCGATGATGATGATGGTTCCCGTCCCGGCGAATGTGGGTCAAAAGTTTTATTCGCGCTAATGGTTCAGCCAACGAAGGGGGAATGCACACCGATTGCACAACAATTGCCGCCACTAACTGTGAATCCCTTCGGCAATCCGTCTCGTGCTCTCGCTCGCTCTCCTCAGAACGTTGCATCGCATGTCGGGGAGTCATTTTCTGTGCGCCAAAATGGAAGAGGCACCTTTTCCGTCTGTTAGCATACTTTTTTTCTTCTCGTTGCTCCCTTCCCGTACTAATTTTCACAACTCGCGCACTCGCGTAACTTGCCTCCACGTGATACTCTCCCACCGTTTTTTTTTTCGGCCGGCCAAAAGAAACGCGACCCACAGAGGGGGGCTAACGGGAGGCTAGAGCAGTGAATGAAATGAAAACGGTAGAATGTTACAGTAGCACCCACCGTGCGGTTTGGGAAGGAAAAAATGTAAGTTGCATTTAATTTTTAATCTTATTACCAACCCCCTTGGACTTGGTCGGTCGAAATGAACGGTTTCGGCTTCCTGGGCGGTGAAGGCGAAGGTGTGGGGGTAGCCCTGGACGCCCCACGGCCACTCACGAAGGTGACCACAAAATTGGGCGTGAATCAGAAATTGGATCGCACATTATTATTACGCGAGTTGGTGTGGTTCGTTTTCTTCCTGTTTTTTTTTCGTGTGTTCGTGTCCCAAGACCAATTTGTATAGAGAAGAGGTGCTAATTTGACCGCGTTACCGCGGGGCACCCGATTTTGGAGACTTTGAACACCAGAAAACGTGGACCTACTTACTGTTGGCTCGTGTCTGCCACTTTCTTGCCTCGCTACTTAACACTTTTCTGCCGCTATTGGAGTCATTGTCAAGCTAGAAAATTTCAATAACATCGATTGTGATTGGCTTAATCTCTTGGATAGAGTTGTCCTTTCACAAGACGGGGTTAGTGAAAATTTGTTAAATTTTCATTGAAAACCAAAGTCGAACAATCAATAAAAGAACATAATCAAACCTGCTCCTGGCTTGCGTTCTGTGAGATTCGCGTAAAGTTTTAGTTTCTAACGATAGTTTTATGTCATTGTTCGCATTCTAGGGAACCAATAGATACTTTATGCTTCTTTCTAGGTCACTCTAAATTCGGGCATTTCAATTAAGGAAGTACGGGTAAACGGAATAATCAATGAATTGATAAAAAAAATACCGAAATAAAACAATTACCGCCAACGCAACGGAAATTCGGATGTTCTGACGTTTGACCGGCCATGAACGCGTGCCGTCCCGTGCACCCGAGCATAATGATATTATCCGAACCAAATTATGTCAAAAATTTTAGAATGTTTATCACTTTGGGCCATTTCTCGTTGCCACGCTGCCCGAAGAATAATTCGCGCCGCCGTCGCGTTCTTTGTTCAATTTAGACCCATTAATCAACGGAAAATTATCGTCGTCGTCTTCGGCGCCGTCCGTCCGTCGTTGTTGACGAAGGGAAAAACATGCTTAAAGCTTGGAATTTTGGCGCTTCGTTGTGTTTGTGTGTCGTTTTTGACCGTTTTAGCAGCGACACCGCGCGTACCTAAATGTTCGTGTGAAATCAAAATGAATGAATCATTAAAAAGAAGAGTAGAACAAGCAATCTCCAACGCCGAAAAGGGTCGCCAGCAAGTGTCCCTGTCTCGTTTGCCTAACTCCTTCCTGGCCACCCGGGCCGCGCCCGGCTAGCCCCGGGTTATGCTCTAATTTTCATTTCGCCCCGTAACACCCTTGTCGCCTGTAAGCTGCCCGTGGTGAGCGAGCAACCGTTTTATGTTCCGCTGGGTTGTTGTATTTTTTTTTCGTAACTCCTTCGTGATCCATTTTCACCGCGACGGTTTCATCCGACGTTTACCGTTAGACCCGACGACGGCGAATATTAAAATGCGTTTGTTACCCTCCCCGGGGGTGGGTTGGGTCGGTCCTGTTACCTGTGCCAACCCTTTCGTTAGCCTTATTACCATAACGGGGTGCGCGGTTGGAGCATGACACAAAGCGCGCCCTCGCGCGCACCGGAGAATGCCGGAGAGAAGAAGAAAAGACGGAGCAGATGCCCCTTCAGCATAACCAATAGACGTGACTGGCCGGCGGTGGGCCGCAACCACAATCGCAGTCGCTTGCAGCCTCATTACCATCGATAAAAAGATGGAAACCCGTGCACGAGGCCCGGCATGGCTTCCTCGGGCCTTACGGGCGAAAGAAGGCAATATTTTAACCTTTTTATGATGAAATAATTATCCACGCAAAATCGCACCGAAATGGGGCCACGCGATCACTTCCGCCACACGGCTGGGGGTCGGCTGGGATAAAAACAAACATTTGGCGCGACGTGCCGGATCGAAAGGAAGCGGTTCACCCCCCCTCTTGTGGTTCTGGGCTGGGTTGCGGTCGCGCGGCCACCGAACGTTGGGTTATGAAAATGTGGAGCGATTTTCGCAGCCCTTTCGCCCGGCGATTCGTTCTATTCCCGTTCCGTCAGAGTGCTCGGGGTTGATTTGTGGCCGCGCTTTCTGGTGCGTTGTCAAGTTCATGTTTTGGTCCGCGTTTTTTTTTATTTTTCATTTGCATGCGCTCTCACCATTGTTTCTGGCATGTCCAGTTTTGTTTTTCTGGAATAGTTTGCTGTGGTTTTGTCCGCTGTTTGATGTCATACTTTCTCATGAAACTGAGGCACATTGTTCGCCATCCTGTTTTAGTTGATTTATTTTCAATATCGTGGGCTATTACAAAAATGGTTGAGTCTTGCAAATTAAATTAAATTTGGTAGTTTATTATTCACTGAAAAGTGTTCTTATATATTTTAAAGTTCCTATAAGAAATATATTTACAATTCACAATTTGTTATTTTAAAATTAGATACGAAATCTATTCCGTCCACAAAGCAGCAAGTGAGTTGGTTAGTGTGATGTTGTGTGGCAGCTGTGCTTAAGATTTTTCGGATGTTATTTTTCATTTTCTGCGTGGACACCTTCTACAGTCAATAGTTGAGATAGGAGCCGAAACGAAGTAGGAAGGAGCCTAAAACAATGAATGTTTTGAAGACTTTTCCCCAAAAAGACATACACATAGGTTAAAATATAGAATAAACAAAGATTTTCTGAGTTATAAGCGAATTCTTGATAGGTTATAGCCACAGTAGTACTCCTTACTGTGAACATCACTAATTTATCTTTTATATTTTTTAACTTGATGTCTTGTAATCAAGTTGATGGCACTGTCAGAGTTGGAACCAACATCTTTCGCTTATAAAACCGATAAAGCGGTGGTTTAATCCGATCTACGAGTGAACCACAAGAAGTACCTGTTGCCAGCTCTTTCTATACTGAAATCAGTAGATTATTTCTCACTTGGAGTTCGCTCAATAAAAACCGTGTAACCGCGAACGATTGCTCAACTTCTCGCTCGCGACTGTGGTACGGCTGAGGGCGAACAAACCTGGACTACCGTGATTCATCGCCGGTCGCGGCCCTAATTGAGGATTATTTTCGGTTCATCGAAAATAATTCAACCGCAGCCCGGAACGCAGAACCCGAGAACAGAGGCATTATCACCGTCATCACCCGATCACCGGTGGGCGGCCGTCTTCACGGCCAACACCTTTCTGATGTGCCGACTACTGCCCCTGGAGCCTCCTGGAGCATAGCTGTCCGTCTGCGCGGCCGCACGGGATAATGCGCGAGAAAATGAATTCTGACAGGCCAAGAAATTAATGCCGCTACTTTGGCCGCCGGTTCCAGTCGGGTGTACTGCTAACTTTTAATGTATAAATAAGCCCCACCCCGGCCCCCGGTGGGCGGCTTTTTTCTGTTATGAATTTGTTAAAAAATAAAAATTAAAAACTGCCGACCGGCCGGAACCGACACGGCCGGAGAAAACCGGGAAAAAGGGAACGCGTGGGGCGGAAGCAAAGAAATTCAATTAAACTTTGGCGAAGAATTTATATCATTGCAAATGCCCGCTCGTCCACTCGCCCGGGCCTCGGGCGGGGCGGAGTGGAGCGGTGTGGTGATGGTTGGCCACTTTTGCCCCGCTGCGGAAGATAAGGCTCCGGCAGGAGTCGCCAAGCGGAGCTCGTCGGTGGGGCGAGGAATTGGAAATTAGCTTTCGCGGCCCACCCGAAAGGAGTCGCCTCGGATGTCCGGACTTAATTGGGAAATTAAAGCACCGTAGCCGTTGTTCCGGGGGGTGGAGGGTGGGGGACGGACCGCTCACTTGTGCGGTCATTAATTTACAAAAGTTGGTTTCAAATAACATTGATACTTCGGTTCTTTCTCCAGTCCCTACCAGGATGATGCCCACCGAAGCGGTTAGGGGCGGCTTACTGTTCTTTGAAACAGCTCGGCTTCAAATTCTAACCACCGATCGCTGAGTCAGTGGCCAACCGCAAATGAATCGTTTGCATTATGCAACGCCGTACGGGGTTTTTCGTGCGCTTCGGAGCTCCGGTCTGGCCGCCGATCTGGCCAAACTACTAATAAGTTAATTTTGTTGCATACTGACCTCATGAAATCCAAATGAAAATGCAGAACGGACACAAAATATTGAAAACGAAAAAAAAACGACTCACCTCACAGGCTCATTTCGGGCGCGTTCGGATGAAGTGCGTTCCATTCCGCTCTCGAGGGAGCATCGACACACATTCTTCCGTTTTTATGGTTTCTCCAATCCGGCCCCGGGACACTATCGTGCGTGCCGTGCCGTGCGTGCAGCAAGAATAAAAATAACGCGAAACGCGGCCAATAAATAATGACAGAAAAATGCACCGAACCGTTATAAAGTGCCTGGCCGGGGTCGATTGGTGTGCGCGGTTATGCTCACTGCCACCGCCGCCGCCGCGGTTGGAATCCACAGGAGCAGCAGCAGCAGCCGTGGCATAATGATGTCGCACCGTTTGGCCTGTTGCCAGCGCAAATCGTGGCCCGCGACGATGACCGGTCAATACCGGGCTGGGGCGTGCTATCGGTATCGGAGCGGAACTCACCACGGAACGGCTGGTGTGTGTCTTTTCCTCCGGCTCCACCGGTCCGGTCCTGCCGAAGTCTCCGGAGTGCTATTTCCGTATTCGAGCCATGCGCGACGAATGATTGCAGCATTATATTCAATAAAGCATTTTACTGTTGAATTTTTTAATCGTTCTCGGGGGTGTTCTTTCGGTTTTTATTTCATTGAAATGCTCGTTCGTGGAAGGACTCGCCAAAGAAAAAAAAAAAACGGCAAATGATGGCATAATAAAACCGGATGGCTCTCGACGAGACACCGCTGCGGTGCGAGATGGCACCCGGTATTTTGGAAGGAATTGTCGGAATGGAAATAGGTTCCAGTATCGTCTGGCTTCAGCCCTCAGACACGGACACACTGCTGATCGCTGTTTATGCGGCAGCATAATTCGAGGATTTCGATTCCGACCCAGTTGATCGCAGCTGGTGCGCTTCAGTATGTGTTGTTGTTGATTGCTTTCAACGTGTTTTTCGATTGATAAATTCCACGTAATATTTGTAATTGTAGCTTTTTTTATGTAGCTTTCCATTGAAATGAGCAATCAAGTCTACGCAATTAGCAAATGAATCGAAAAGCATTCGATTGAGCTAACGAATCGGGACAGTCAATCATGAAAAACGAAAAAGTGATGAATTTGATACAGCTGGCTTGTGCTCATTGTTAATATAAATTTTCAGCAATTCCAATTAAATTGCCCATTATTATCAAAATAGTTCAATCGAGGTATTTCAGGTAATTTCCCAAAATCATGCGCTACGCTCGGCGCTGGGTGTAGCCAAAGGGCCAGGTCGATACTTAACCTGCCCGCCGAGGTGTATGTTGTGACGCGATGAAAACCGAAGTGCGGGCTCGATTCGCACGGGAACAGAACGTCCGGTGGCCGAAAATAGACACCGGCACTATTTTCGCCCATTCGCACGTATTTATCTTCGATCAGACTCGATCAGGTGATGCGGGAGCGCGTGAAGTAAGTATGCGCGCGTATCTTGCGAACTGGTGTGCCCACGGGTCGCATTTTATGCTTCTGCTATGCTACCCGTCCTGTGGTCACCACCATCACCACCGGCCCTGGCTGAATGTCCCGGCACGCCGGTGCCGGAGCGGCGTTTGGACACTTTATTGATTTAGGCAGATTGGCAAAGGATGCGCCTGAGGTTGACGTTTGAACCGATCGGGCGATTATTGGGTGCCGCTTTTTTTTGTGCCAGGATCCGTGCGCCAGGATCGGTGCACCGGAATTAGGAAATATTGCCCCTTCGCTCAAGGACGTGGACGATGTTTATTATTTCGGTCGCGTTCGAATTCGATTTTGTTTTCGCGTCCGATTCCGCCCCACATTCGCGTTTGCTTGGTGGCCGTGCGGTGATCCAAGCGTGGTGGGGCAATTTTGTTGTCGCAGGGTTGGCCCCGGGGGCGTACCAGGACCAGGCACACCAGGGTGCTCGTGGTCGCTGGTGTCAGGAATTGCATTAACGGTGCATTAATGTGGTTACTGCCCGCATACGGATGTGTGGTGCGCCTGCGGGTGAACTGTCACCCGGCCAGCCAGCCAGCTTTCGGTGCTACTGTCCGCCGAAGCGATGCGCCTCTAATCGATGCCGGATGTCTTGCTCGATGGACCCCGAGGACGATTTATCAGGTGCAAAACGAGGCAAAAATCGACCGGACCATGACGTCTGATGGAGATTGATGTGCACCCAAGAGGACCGATTTTTTTTCTGTCCTTTTTATGTTCACAGCATAAATCATAAAGAGACAGCATTGGATCTCACGTTTGCTTGTGGAACTTCTTAGGAAGTTGCTTTGGCTGAAAATGAATATTCATAATTGATTGCAAATGTCTTTTAATAATTTACTCATCATTAAGGTGGAAAAATTAGCATTGAAATGTGTAAAGTTAATGAAAATAGGTTACACCAAAAAAGCATTTAATAATTTACCTAAGTCAACAATACTCTTAGTTGGTCCCAGCATTATGAAGAATGGCTGCAAATTGAACACCATATTCAATGACACATTTGATATGATTATTAAATAAGATATTTTCATTCACGAAAGCTCAATCTCATATAATTTCCTTCTCATCTCATCTCATGTTCCTTTTGACTACTCTCCGTAATGTTATTAATCAAGTTAATAGATAACTTGATGGACTGCTTCCGGTGGACGCGCTGTCCACCAAAAACTAATTTAATATTCCTCAATCTACGGTGGGCCTTTTTGTAAAACTTTTCTCCGCCAGTCAGGGAGCAGTTCCGGTTCGTCAATGCCCAACACCTCGCCACAGCCAACGCATCTGCGGTTCCGGAGGCTACCCAAAGCGAACCGAACCGAACTGAAGGAATAAATGTATTAGCAATTTTGCATCGGCCTTTCGACACCGGACGGCCTACGGCCGACGCTACCGGAATTGATTCGCGACGGCCGACGCACACGGAACGAGCAAGGATTTTTATTTTGACTCGTTCCAGTGTCGATTCCGCCGGCAGCGTCCGGTTATCGGATGTTCGGTCCCCGGCAGGTACTTCATCAATCTAATAGAAAAGCTATTGCCGAAATTGCGGCCACGGTGCAGTCAGAGCGCCGGCTCACATTCGGCAACGGCCTGGCCTCGTGTTCGTGATGGACATTTCTCTCCTGTGTGTGATCACCCGGCCATGCTGCACTCGATGCTCGGTGAATGTTTGGGATAGAATTTCAATCATGACCACCAGCACCCGCGTGTCCCGCGCCCTATGGAAATGGTGCACGGACCGCGAGACCACGAAGCCACCCTTTGGCCACCGCTGGTGAGTAGCGGGCCAAAGGAGCATCATCGGGACCGCGGCCATGTTGGAGCACCTACGGAACAAATAAACCACCGATCAGTATTTATGGCGCTGTGGCCGCCACACATCGTATGAAATAGAAAAACATCACTTACATAAAACACACGCCGCCCGGCATCGGCCGGGCATCGTAAGCTCTTCGACCTAAACACGACGCCGGTTTCGCTGCCGGTTCTACGGCCGCATCCGCAGTTTCGTAGCACCTCTCCAGCAGTGATGTCCCGCCGCATGGTCCGCCGCAGCAAGGATGGGGCAATGGTGGGCAGAATAAGGCAGTTGATAGAAAACCGCAATGCTCTCGCGTAATTGATGGGATTTATTTGATCCCTCGACGGACTACCCTCTCGACGTGTTCACGGACACGGGCAGCGAAAGTAGGGCAATGGGCCCGATTCCCATTTCATCTGTCGAACGTTTGATTCGGCGGTTCGGCGAGGGTTTTCCGATTCCGCGCCATGCAGCAGCGCGAACGAGTGTTAATGACACCAGAACTGCTCGGGTTCTTATTATAACGTAGATACATTTTCGTAGATCAAACGTAACACGTGGACTGACAAGTGTTGTAGCTAAAAAAGAGAAACGCGGTGTTTTTTTTTTTTTTAATCAGCTTTATTTATCAATGCAATGTTCATCAAGAGCCACACGATCATTCCAGCGCTGCTCTAACATTTAATTGTCATTTTCGTAGAACGACTCATCGATTTGCCTCAAAACAGGCATCAGTTTCTGCGATAACTTCTTCAATCTAGCGACATTAGTCGCTGGGAGTCAAATCTGGCGAATACGGTAGATGTGGTATCTTTCTAGTATCTTCCTTGATCTTCCTTCCGTTAATGGTATCTTCCTTGAAGACAGTCGATGAATATTACTCTTCGCACATCTTAAAATACCGATACCATAACCTTTCCAGCCCGCTGTTGTGCTTTTGGGGGCTTGGACGAGGTTCACCAGTTGTTCTCCACTCAGAAGATGATCGTTTTGATTTCGGAGTAAAGTGATGGATCCTTTAAAAAAATTAAAAACGGATTTAAATTGTAAAATTAAAACACGGAAATTGTATTGAAAACATCAAAGCCACGCTCACCCTTAGCAAAAGAACTCACAAACTTATGAGTATCATGAAATTATGCAATTTTAACAGCTTTCTTTTAAGGTTAGAGCTAACTGAAAAAGCGATGAATGCAACATAATTAGCATAATCTATGTGTTAGGCACGAGACTTTCCAGTCCATGTGTTATACTACAATATTTTGACAATCATCCATCATCGACTTTCATTTCGTTTTTGTAGATATTGTCTGGCGATCGATTATGACCAATGTTATCAAACGTCATTTTAAAATCTTAACCTCATAACCTCAGGAACGGATCATTCAATCATCACCTTTGATGGTAAATCGAAATAAAATCATATTGAAACAGTAGATCCGGAAGTGCGAAAGAACTAAACCTTTGGCAACGTGCAAATGTGTGCCAAAGTAAACTGTTTGCTTGCGCTCGTCCGATGGAACGTGCCCTATATTAAGTGCATTTTCTTGTGCGCCCGAAAGCACTGCCGAAGGAGGGTCCACTTTGCCACACTTATTACATTTTTACCCTATCGGAATTGCAAATCGTGCCGGTATGTTTGATTTTACCGCACGACCCCTTTCCAGCCGCCGGTTCCAGCATACTAATGTTCCGCGTCGCCCCAATCGTGTTCAGTGATTAAATTTTGTGCCCCGATCTATGCTCCGGGTCTTCCTTCGACCTGTTCGCCTGGAAGGCGGAAACGAATATGCAAAAATTAAAGGGAACACGGAGTGGGACCGCTGCCACCACTTGCAGATGTTTGCTCAAACACCTGAGCGTAAGTGATGGTTACATTCGACATCGCACACTCACCGCTGCAGCTCTGACTGGCGGTGACCCAGATTGCACCGATGATGACCGGGAGGATTGGGTGGACACATAGCATTGCCAACCGATTCCCGTAGTGGGTCTGGGTGAGCGTTTGGTCTTTCCTATCGGGGCGGGGGGAGGGTTGAAGTATTGATTGGATTTCAGATACATTCTGCAGGTTCAAGACTTTCTTAAAAGGGTCGCCAACCCACAGCACACCACTGATTGTGGACCGAATAATTGAAATGGCACAGACTCAAGACTCTTGGTCTGGGATGGAGTTCCCGGCAGTCTGCGTTGGGCATGAGCTGAAGTAAATGTTGACTAATTTCTTGATAATTTAAATGAAGTCAACTGGAAGTGGGTCCACAGTGAGCGAAGGCAGCACATTCTAAGAAAATCTAACCACATCAACCATCAGCTTATCTCGAGTAGAATGAAGAACGTCGACAGCAGCTTAATCGATTGAATCCCGGGAATCGGAATAAAAAGATCTTTCATTTCGAACAGTAATTACTTTCACAAAGTCTTAGAAACCCACCGGTGCTCTCCTGGTGTTTGTTTTATTTAAACTGTTTTGATGATCCTTAAATTCAATTCAAATACGAAAAGAATAATTCAACATTATTTACTTTTATTCGATCTTTTCAAACAGCTGGCTTCTTTGAAATTGGACATAATTTGATAACTCTTTTCTTAAACAAGCTGTGTATTAACAGGAATTGTTCCATTGTTTCTTTTTCTCCCACAGGCCAGCGAATATGCTTCATACCAGAACACTCTCGGGCGACGCTCGACACTCGTTGGACCGTACACACACATGAGCAAATACTCCTATCCCACGGATGTGAGCGTAAGTAGCCACTATGGCTACACTTCTTGGGGTCTCTGGCGCGACAGCCGCAACCTGTCCTCGGCCCTGTACGCCAAGAAGCAGAAAAACATCAAATCGTTCTCCATACTGTTGATGTCTGCGGCGTTCATCGTCGTCCTGGCGGTGCTCTGCGTGGCCGGTCTGGCGTTCTACTTCAGTACATTCAAGACGGATCTAAGCGGATGTAAGTAGCGATCGTTAGTCGAAGATTATTATGTTGCATTTTGTTTGAAATGATAGAAAACATGTCGCATTTTAATTGTAAAATTAAATGAATACGTGACAATAAAATTAATCCCTTTTGTTTACATTTCTGAAACAACGAAACGAAACATGTAATTATGTATTATGCAGGCTGCAATGTGGAAACAAAGGTAGAAACAACGTTCGATACGCGTTGCAAATAGAGCCACTTATGCAGTGAGGTGAGCATTCATCCCATTTTGCTCACCTCGACTGCCCGACCGACATTGTAATCCTCGACCGAAACAAAAGCGACACACATCCACGGGCGGGCGATACCGTCAGCAGTGTAAAAATTCGTGGAAATAATGGATAACATTAGCACAGGACAGCAGTGGACAACCAGGCGTCTCCACCGGCCATCCTCGGATGGGGCTACGCTATGCAAACGATGCAGCGAACCGGATGTCATCAATGTATGCACACCCCGAAAAGGATGGGCTAGGGACCTGGTGGCACAGTAGAGCGGCAACGAGTCGTGGCATTTCATTATGCCACTACCCGAGACTTGATGCATGAACTGATTTAATACCGACGAGCACCAGAGAAGAGGGGCACCAGGACGCCGAGCGTTTTTGTCATCCGGCAGGCGGGTGGCAAAAATGTAGCTTTAACTGATTGATGTGTTGTAGAAGCTGGTGCTTCGTTGGGGCTCCAGCATCATCATCATCATCATCAGGATCGTCATCCACGTGGCTATCATAGCGCCCGCCCGACAAGAGTGCTCTTTGTTGTGGCTTTAATGACAATGGTTGGGTCAGCCGTTGTTGTTTTTGTTTGCAGGACCCAGACCCCCGACGTACGCGGCCACTATGCACGCCGAGCCGAGTGACATCGAAATGGGATTTTTTCCCCTTTCGGCACGGAACTACCACGGACTGGTGCTCAGTGGTGCGAGCTTCACTAGATAAACATAATTCTGCAGCTTCGGTGTGTGTGTGTGTGTGTAGTTGGGACCCGGTTCGGGTGGCGGTAACCGAGAGCAAACTTTGCGGAGCTTAATTAAAGTCAGCGGATCAATAGATGACTAGAGTCCGTGCAGCTTTTTTGTTTGCGGGAGCGTTTTTTGGGGCCGGGACCGCGAAAGTGCAGCGTCGTGTCCATCAATTTCCAATCAAATAACCACGGCGAGCGAGCAGGAGTGACGAAAGTTTGTTTGATATCGGTCGGATTGTTCGGACCGGGTGGACAGTGGTAGTGGTGACCACGGCCAAGTGCGCAGCGGACGGGCCGTGATTGGCTCATCAAGTCGCGCCAAATCGATTGAAGCGTAAACGCGTAATTTATTCGTGTCATGGAAGGTCCTTTTTTTGACAGCTTCGCTTCGGGCCGTCAATTATTGGGCTTTAATTGTAGCTTTATTGATTTTGTTTTGCGAAGAAGATAACAATCGCCGCCCGATGGACGCTCCGGGCACTCGGCGGCATTAGCGTTCGTGTTATTTGTTTCCGGTGCGTGACTGTATTTTGTTAAATGTCTAGGTGCCTAATTGTGATCGATTATAACACTTTCGTTGCTACTTTAAATGTAAAAAGTTGGTTGGTTGATGGTTGTCCAACAATAAAGCGTATTAAAGTGAAGTCCTGGAGCAGCGTTCAGTTGAACGATCATATTTGACATTAAATGGTGACTTTTGTTTACAGCAATCCTGGCTTTCGACTGCACGTTCCGGGTGGCGCGGGGTGATATCTACACCACTGGTCTGCGGAGCAACAGCACCCCGGTGTACCGGCAGAAGACGGCGTTCTACGAAAAGCTGATCGATACGTCGCTCGAGCGCAGTGGCCTCACCGTTTCCCGAGCGGAAATCATGAGCTTTGGTGACGGCCCAAACATCGTGCTCAGCTTCAGGGTGTTTCTGGACATGCGGAAGATTAAGATGTAAGTCTGCTGTTGCTGCGTTTTTGGGGTAACAGAGAAATATGTTTCCTATTCCTGTTCTCGACTTCTTTCTTTTACCATCGAATGGCGAAGAAATGGTGGAATTTCAAATGTTATTGCTACTCTTCTTCTTCAAGGCGATGGGACATTTCAAAAGGGCCAGTTTTGACATTTTGAACAAATCATTTTGGAACACCTAACATGTTTTAGTAAACTGCTATTATAGCAAATAGACGTATTTCTCAAAATCAGTTTCGCAAAAACAAAAGAGACTCAAACAATAATTTCTAGCATTATTATTGCTACATACAATTTGTCTGCATATTATTTGCATATTAGGGCAATCAGATTGCTCGCGTACAGGCAAAACAACATAAGATCGTCAGCATAAAGTAAATGATACTTGGAAGGAAGCCGAAGGATCAGATCATTGATGAACAGCAAAAACAAAAGCGGACCCAAGGTGATTCATTCGGGAACACTAGAGACTTTTGAGAACGCAGAACTCAAAGTCTGATTCTTACTAATACGGCCTACGGTAAAAGGCGAACAGCCTACGAGGAATGGACCCATTTAAGAGGTTACTATTTTATGGGCTATTCTGTCAAATGCTGCTTTGTTGCAGCTTCTCTGTTAAATAAAGGTAGCAACCGTTCAGATAATAGAGAACGTTAGCCGGCACCGATCTAAGCGGGACGACGTCGCTGTTGCTGGTTGGAGAAGTAAGATACTATTGCTACTGCGCTTAGTACTGAAAATTATTAGTAGCATGCACAATGGATGGAAATGCCGTTGTAGTCAACACACATGCTGCTTCGTTCTTGTGGATGGGAAGTAGCCCAGATCCCTTCCCCAAAGTTGGGAAATCCCTATACGGCAAAGACGACGAAAACATAATCTATAACGCTAACGCTCATTATTTAAAAACCCGGAGAGAATATTACCAGGGCCCGGGCTGTAAGAAAAGTTTAACTCCATAGTGGCAAATCTCCATCATGGTAGTTGAGCGTCGGAATCGTTTGAACTGTCACAATAACCAAAACCATATAGACGAAAAGGCTTTGCGAGTTGACGTAAAAAACGATCACTGAAACAGATTGACACAGGCAAGCGGTTTTACTTCGACTCAACGAAACACCAGAAGGATCCCAGCTACAATTGTTGACCAGATTGTTTCAATTGATTGAGCCAATTCTGTTAAATTACTTGGAGTCTTTTCAGATACTCCAATGTTCAACAGTGTCTTGACTTCTGTGTCTTGGAGACAATACGACCCTGAACAGTGACTAACCCCCTTATTATGAAACTCGAACGTTCACTCGATCATTCATTTTGAGTTCATTTTGCTATAGCTGTCACTTTCTGTCTTCTCTCTTGCTGTATTTTGCTTTCTCCCTTACTGTGTTCACTCTAACGTTCGAGTACTCAATTAGAGAATGATAATCGGGCCCTAAGTTGCTCTTTCATTGGAAAAATGCATTGATATACTATCATGTCTTTGCCATTTGCTTCGCTTCTAGAAGAAAACTTCAACTTGCCATAACTGTAGTTGAGTCTTATCAACAATTCGAATCATCCCAGAGTGTCTTTGCTCAGAATAAAGGCTGCTCAGTTTAAAAGCATACTGATGATAAATTCTTTGTCTCAAATTGGCTTCGGTTCGGAAACTTCTTTAAAACAAGACCGCATCATACACCCTACTTCGTATGACATTTTCTTGAATAATTTTGACCTTCTTCTAAGGCGGATTCAGTCGAAATTTCACGATTTTGCTCTTAGAATCTTAAACTAACATTCACCATCTTAGGAGAGCGATTCTAAAGGAAGATCCTTATTTTACATATTAACCAAATGTTTAAATTTGTTTCGCTAGCTACTGACGTGCCTGTGTATAACATCTTTTCATAAATGTTACTTTCAATTCGTACTTGGTTAGCAAAATGTGGCTAGTGTTTACTGCCAAGCGACCAAACAATGAAACACCGACAGAATGTACCTTCCCTGAACAGAGAGAAACCATAAACAATAGTTTTCCGTTGCGAAGAAACATCGTAAGTCCTTCTTTCCCACTCCTTTACATTTGTGTTGCGCACGGTCCGGTTCCGGTTCTACTCACGTGCAAAGTGCGAAGTAGAGTTTATAAAATAATTCTGTTGCATTTTGCGAAACCGAACCGAACGACGAGCAAGCGAGTGGCGACTAGAACCGGAAGTAGCCCTCGGTCGGACTCTTTTCAGAAATTGCTAAATTGCCAGCAGCCCAGTGTGCCGTTAGAAAACCTTCCCGATCCCACCCATCATGGTTTGAAGTTTCCATCATCATCGTCATCATCGTTCGAAGTGGGCTTGCAGGGAACTAATATTGACCGCCGACACCGGTCCCATTTTCCCCTCCTTCTTCATTTCCCACGCTCGCGTTTTGTTGGAAAACTAATCACCCGTGGTCTCGCCCGCCCGCCCTCACACAGCACCATCAACAACGTGGAGGAGCACATCCGGACCGCCTTCCTGAGCGAGGTGCTCAACCCGAACTCGGCGTTCAAGAGCATACGCATCGATCCGGACAGCATCGAGATTAAGCGGCTGCTCGACCAGGACGTACTGAAGACGGCCCTCCTGACGCGCCACGAGGTAAGCGAGGTCCTGCCGCCGGATATGCTCCGGTGCCGCGGTACACCGAAAAAGTGGATTAGATAACACTGATGATGATTTGTTTCTCTCTCTCTCTCTCTCACTCACTCACTCGCTCCTTGTGGTCCGCTGTGCGACTTATCGCCGATCGGTGCCCGGCAGGCATTTCCGCCGACGGTGGTCAAGCCTGGCCAGCCCGGCGCAGAGCACGATGGGCGCCACGTCACGAAGAAGAGCGGCGTGATCGAAAAAACTATCCACAAGTTCACGCCTCGCGTGCCACCGCACACCGGTGGTGGCGGTGGCGGAGCCGCCGCGTTACCCCCTCTGGTCGAGGCCGAGTCCGACATTGACATGGATAATTTACCGGTGATACAGGGTTCGTTTGAGATAACGAAAACCGACGCCGACATCACGCAGAAGCGGAAGGGGTCCGGCGCCGGCGAACCACCGGCCACCGTCCCTAGGCCTGCGCCACCGCCGCCGCCCCCTGCGACGTTACCCACCACGGCGTCACCGGCCCGCGGCGGCCAGGATAAACCGGTGGGCCCGAAATCAAAATATGAAACGGCCACGGCAAAGATCGAAAAAATGGATAAGCACGGAGCGACGACGAAGAAAATTAAAACCACTCAAGCCGGGGGTGGCCGACGGTCTTCGACGGTCACCGCAACCACCACCAAAACGGCGCACCCCAAGAGTGGCGTGAGGTCCACCACAACAACTACCACTACGGTGGCACCGCCACTGTCTGTGACGGTCGCGGCCAGCTCATCGACCACGGAGAAGACACCGTCTCCGGTCAGCGGCACGACAAACCGGATGACAACCGTCCGCTATCAAGTGCTGGCATCACTGGCGGCGAACGCCGTCAACGAAACATCATCATCCGCGTCATCGTCCTCGGCCGAGTGGGACGAGCAGCAGCTGGTGGACATGGCCGGACCGGGAGCATACGATGTTGACCAGTTGCCACCGGCGGCGATTGGCGTGGATCCGTCGGCCGATGAGGGTGTAAAGAATGACACCCTTCTGTTGGGGAACATTTTCCAGGCCATCATTAATGACAGCACGCCCGAGGAGTTGACACCGGCGCGGAGGCGCCTCGGGGTGGACAGCATACCGAAGCTGGACGTGAACCTGTTCACCAGTGCCCCGGTCCTGGACAAGCAGCCCTGGCACCCAATCAGCCACCAGCAGCAGCAGCAGCAGCCGGAGTCGGCGGAACTCCCGGCAAAGTCGGTGGCCCAGCGTACCGGGTTGCCGGCCCGCAAGAAGCCATCGCTGGCGGAGGAGATCCTGTACCGGAACCGGCCGTCGGACATCGAGAGTGCGCTCGCGTACACGGAGAATCCGAACGGGCCGATCACTTACTACCAGAGCTACACCAACCCGAGCTTCGGTTCGTCAACGCTCGGCATCGAGCCGCTCGGGGTGCTGGACGTGCGGCCGTACCCGCTGCCGGTGGACAAGATCCACGAGGAGATGATACCGGACTTCAAGTACCTGGCGCCGACGGCCGTGGACGCGACCGAGCAGCTCCTCAATCCGACGCTGGACGAGCAAAAGTTCGAGCACCTCGGGGACGGTGTGATTGCCAAGAAGCCAGACACGGGTGGGTCCAGGGACGAGCCGGTCGCCGCCACGACGACAGAAGCAATCGAAACGACTACCCTCGTGTCCTTGGATGTCCAATCATCCGACGAGACCGCTTCAACGGAGGGTCCGTACTACGGGTCCGGGGAGCTAAACGCCACGCTTGACGAGGAGCAGCTCATGATGGATGTCGCGATGGACCTCGCGGAGTCCCGGCTTAGTCCGGACGAGGAAGTGACAACGACGATGCTCCCGTCATCCGTCACCACGCTGACGTCGGCGGAATCGGACATTACCGACCCACCCACCTCGGTGACAACACCGGCCACCTTGCCTTCGACGACGGAGTTCGGAGCGCCCTCTAGTGAGGAACGCGACAACGACTCACAGGAGGTAACGACGGTGCCGTCGGATGGCGTGCTAACCGCGGGCCGCCCCTCCACAACGTACGTCGAGGTGGAAACGTTAAAGTACAGCCCGCCGACAGTGCCACCCCCCACCCCGACCCAACCGGCGCTGTTCCCGATCACGAAGTGGGAGTTCGTGAACGGAACTCGGCGGACGACGGCCGAGAAACCGCCGACCCGGAAGGTGTTTAACGAGACGCTCCAGGCGCTGGTGGTGGAGAACGTGGCGCCGGAAGCGACGACCGCCCCGGTGCTGCCCCGGTTGCCCGCTGCCGCAGCCAACCAGCTGGCCGACCTGAAGGTGAACCGCTCGCAGAACTTGCAGAACCTGTCCGACATCTTCGATACGCTCGCGTCCAAGCTCGGCATCCGGCCGGAAGTGTCCAGCAAGCTGCCACCCTTTTCTTCGCTCGCCAAGATCAAGCACCGGACGGCGGGCAAACCTCGCCCCACAACGTCCCCGTCCACCACCAGTACCGGGCGGCCAAAGCGGAAGAAAACGCGTCCTGCCACGACCGGCTTCCCGGAGACGACGACTCCGATGTCGCGCGTCATCCCGACCGTCACCAACGACGAGATCGAAGACGCGGTTCCGGTGATGCTCGAGACCGTCTCGTCCGAGTCTGCCGAGCCCCCCGCGGTCCCGGTCGTCATCGGCCAGGCGGAAGTGGAAGTCATCGATCCGAGCATCTACGAGGAGATGCTCAGTTCGCTGGCACTCGCCGCCAGCGTCCCGGAGCGGACACAGGTCCCGACAACACCGCCAGCGCCACCCTCGACGCTCGTCACGCTGCTGCCGGTCAAGTCGAACTCGGGCATCCGCAACTTCCGGCCCAAAACGAAGCGACCGCCAGCGCCGGCAACGGCTACGGTCCTGGGCGCCGGCCGACGTCAGGGCGATAAAACCGAAAGTCGGAATCCGCCGGCGGCGGCGGCGAAGGCGGCGGACGAACCCACGGTGGACTTAAAACTAATGGATGCAAATAAAACGGCAGACGAGGCGGAAAGCGGCCACCGGGGAACAGAGCGACCGCCGGCACGGGCGGGAAGTAATAAAAATAACACGATGGTCGAAACGGTGGTCCGGGCCAGCATGCGCTTCGAGTCGTAAAAAGGACCGTGAGGTGGTGGTGAGGCCGCGCTGAGGTGGCCTGAGGTGATAATTGAGTGCCGGCTAACGCGGTGTGACCACAACGAGCGCGGTCATCGCGCATCACCATCAACCACACCGAATCCGCCAGCCAGGCGATTTGTGACCGCGACACACTTCCTGTTCCGGTGTGTCCTCGGTGCTAATGGCGGCGCGCGCGCGCTTGGCAGAGATGTAAAGGCGGTTGATCGCCGAAAAAGTTGAGATTGTTTTACTCCTAAAATTACTCAAGGGCAAAGCACACACTCACACACTCTCACAGGTTCACTAGGTTTACGTTTACTCTTAAGACTGAGGCAGTACGGATCCGTTTCCGGGGCTGCAGAACGAGGGGGCAGTGTTGCACTGTACGTTACCTACGCGCGCGGCCGACGCTAGGATTAGTCGAGGGTTGGTGGCCCCCCACCGGGCCAATGAAGGATAATTTATTGAACACACACTCCACGACGACGACGATGCAGATGACGAATGCTAATATTTAGTAACCGGAACCCCGGTGCGTGCTGCAGGATCGCCGTGTTGCGGTGTTTCTGCAGCACGCACCGCACACATCGAGCAGCAAGTTTTGTGGCGACAGCGACAGGCTGAACCCGAGTAGTCGATAAGGCGTCCTGTAACAGGCGAGGGTCTCACTGAACGTGCCTCGATCGCGATCGCGGTTTGAGGTGTTTGGCAGGGTGGGTGTCTTTTTTTTACTCTAAGCGTGTGCGCGTGTGTGGCTATTACATTGATAATTGGTAAGATTTTAATGTTGACGACAGAGAGGACGCGCGCGAGCGTGACAGAGAGAAGGTGCTTTATTTCATTAATAAAAGTGATACACTCTGAATGTTCCGGGAGGTTCGTGCTCTAATTTTATTTGATGGACGAGTTGGTTCTCCAGCTGCGACGCCCGGCGGCAGGACACAATCGTATCTGTATCACAGGCATCAGTTCGAACCCTGACAACTCTACATCAACTGGAAGGTAACACATTTGGCTGGTGCTAGTGCGGCTCTACTCGTTTTAGTATCATAATATTGAATAATAACCGATGTAAGTAACCCCTTTACAACTGACATCTCACTGAGCCTTTAAGATCCCGGTTGGAGCCCATTGTTGCCTGAGGCGAACTGGGAACCTCCAAAATAAGAAGATCTTTACACTTCGACGTTCTTCATTACAATCTTGTCTAAGTTTATTTGCTGTCTCTTATTTATAGTACGACGCGGATATCGCGGCTCCCACATACCAACGATCTCTAACTCGATAACTCGAGCGATAATTTATGCCCTAGATTTAATTCCATTATCGGAACGAAATTTAAGATGACTCGTCCATGTCACATGCATATTGGCGATTCCAATGCTTTATCATTCCAATCCAACTGTAGCCACGCGAGGAGCTTCTAATCTTCGAGGAGGAGAAATTGAGACCGATCTCCGCTTGGAGATGCACCTGAGTAAATAACGTAATTCTTGCTTCGATCGTTTTGTTTACGTGTTTGTCGCTTTGCCTTTGTATCTTTGCTAGGGTCGAACTATTTACGATACATTTACTTCCTCTGGAGTGTCGCTTGGCTATTTCTTGGGATGCACATTTAGAAAACGGTTTTTCTTATCATCTGGTTTCTTTTATGCGTTCCTTTGGGTCGCTTATTTCAGGCTACTTGTACACAGTACCTCGGTTCTGGCATTTTATGATCCGGTTACGGTGGCAACTGTTTGGTCAATTTCAAAATTCGAATCCTAAAGGACACTTTAATAGCTAGACGTATCGCGTTCCAAAGAGCGTTGCGTTATGTATTTTTCCGCGCTCCTTTTTTTTCCGTTGCCTTCTTTCTCATGTCCTTCTTTCCGAGATAGTCCTAGCTGTGGCTGGATAGGTTTATTGATATGAGCAGGTCGGCTACGTTGGCGGTCACTGTCTTTGACTCATTACCCCATAACGTTGACCTTTGTAAACAGCCAATCGGGTGTTTTTTTCGAGTTTGTCATAGTTCAATTTGCTACGGGCCATTAGCCAACGAAGAAGTTCGTGTGGCGGATAAAGTATCAGGTGCTTAAACGCTTTTACAGATTTGGTTTTGTGCGAAAACCCGAGTGAATAAATGGTGCAAACCGTTCACAGAGGGACGAGGAAGTCTTAAAGCGTTCTGAGCGCCCCAGGACTTCATCAACTGACCAATAAGTCAGTCGGTTTAATCAAACTAATCTTACTTAAAATTTAATCGTTGCAAAACGATTGAACATGCTGAGTGCGTTTACAGACGGAGATTCTTACGTGCTAATGTTAAGGCAGGGCTATCTTCGATTATCGGGTGAACCCGAATAAGAGAATAAAGTCCTTTGAACAACCCGATAGTCTTATCTGGTGAACAACCTTTACCTAGCCAAAAGCCTATTTGCTGAACTCTTTTTTGTTTCAAGTAATGCATTACTTTTTGAAAGCATCTGAACTATAGTTGAATCATCTCGTTTATCGAAAAACGGAATCGACATCGAGTAATGTTTTTTCTGGGACAACTAGGCCTCTATACGCTAGAGCCGTAACGTTTACGCATGCAATAATCGTTTGGCGCTGGAAACTAGAAGCCCACCAACTTGTAGCAGACACCCCACTGCTGGAATTCGTTTAGTTTCAATCATCAACATTATCTGATACGTGTGGCGTGAATTTCCGTTTTTTTAAAGCCCTGCCATGAAATTAGCTCCGGCTCCGGCCGGATGCGCTTTAAAGTTTCCGCCGCTCTCTGGGGTTCCGGGGACGAACGCATACGAGTGATGTGTTGTAAAAATTGTTCATTTCCATTAACTGAGCGAACGCATAACCGTGCCCCAATTAACCTTCCATCAATCTGCAGAACCTTTCCCGGCGCCCGGCCAGAAATGTGGCCCGAGATTGTATTTACGTCCAGGGACGCGGGGACAAAATTCCCTGCGGTGGCTTTGAATACATAAATATCCTGAAACCGTCCCTTTTGCGAGCCACCCCGGAAGCAACGCTGAAAGGAACCGGCACCTGCACCGCCGCCGCCGCCTCCGGAATGGAATCTCTCGGTCTGGTCGGGTCGGCAGGACCATTCCGCTGTGGAGAGCACGCATGGCACACGGCCCGGGCTCGGCTTCTTCGGATTCCAGCCGTTCTCGCTTTCCCTAGCAATTGCTGTCATCCCGAGCTGGACAGCTTCACTTGCCGGCCGATAAGAGGAATTGAATTCAATGAACGCTGGAGACACGAAGGCGGCTGCGGAGTGGCCGGGCAGTTGGTCCTTCCTCCGACCGGGCGACCTCCGGAGATGCTATCAATAATTTAACACATTTCTTCGCTTTCGTCGGGTGTCAACGATAAAAGTTGGATAAAAACTGGCAAAGCCACAACCGTCGGAGGCGCGTCGGAGCCTAAGTGATGCGTCCTCGGCTCGGGATCCCGTCGCCGGAGTACCGGTAATTACTGAATCCGTTTCTAGTGAAGTTCCAGACCCGGGGCCCACATACTAACCGACGGGGTGTACTATCTCCAGGGATCTTACAATATTTTCTAAGGATTATTATGATTCTTTGCCCTTCTCGTGCGGTTCCATTCACCAGGATCTGGTCGCTATTTGCGAAGCCCTGTGCCGATCCCGTTATCTTGCCCGTGTGCGTATGAGTCTATCAGTCAGTGGCCTCTCATCACAAGCACCGGGGTCGGGTTTTGTGTTTTTTGAAGCCCTACACCCTTCACGGAACCCAGCTTGAGCTCGGGAAAGTGATCCGGACGCACTTCTGAAGTCACCTTCTGCCAACACCACTTGCTTTGCGATGTGCTGATACGCTCGTTGAGATAGATCATGTAACATTTACTCCAAGATAAATGTGCTCCCCTTTGAGTTCTTTTTCGACAAGTGGATGATGCTTTAGTCAGAACATTGTATTGCAGGACATTCTCCATAAAAGTCTGTCCCATATTGTGAGAAAGGGTCATTGTTGTTTCTCAAACAATGGTTTTCCTTAAGCAACGAGGGCGATGAGAGAAGAGTCTACCAAGTGGCTGAATCATAGTGATTCTTGTGTAATTACTTATTGTTTTATGAACACTGTTTGTTAAACAAAAACATAAGTCCTACATGAAGAAGCTCAATACAAATTATTAAGCAAGAAATAAGATGGGACACTAACTCATAATAAGTATGGCACATCTGCGCCTCAGCGCGTTTGAGGATCCATTTGCATAAAGATAATCAGTTAAATGGTTGCTGTAAGCTGTTTTAAGCCTAAATCTAACCGTGAGAATAGATTTGTTTTATCTTTTCATTTACTGTATATTGTTTTGGACTTTGAAGCTGACAAACATATTAAATTTTTTGTTCCATAGCCAACTCAACAATGGTAAATCCGTTAAACGAAAAGCAAGGATTATGGGTTTACATCAAACATAGTGCCTATTAGGGCAGGTGGCGTTGGTTATTTGTGGAAATTTAAAGAACGGCGTCGCTAAAGATACCTACTTAAGATGGCCCATTATGCTGCGAAACGGTGGGTTCCATATGCGTTTCACATCAATTAACTCTAATCAAACAGAAAGGTCCGTTCCGGACTGCCGGAAAGCAACCCGGCATTGTTCGCCGTTGTGTTGTTTTGCTCCCGAAAGCAAACCAACGTAGTACACATCTGTGGCACCCTTTGTCAAGCCGGGCGACCCTCAAGACGAAGACGCTGCCGCTTCTTAATCTTGCCACGGACGGCTCCGGCACCGTCCACTCGGATATGAATATTGTGCCGTGCATTATTTAGTGAACTCGCCTACATAAAATTTCATATTCATGGCAAAGTGATATTATTAAAGTTAATTACAGCGGATGAGGGTTTTTAGTGCGTGTTCAGGCTGTGCGCGCAGGGCAGGGTTGGCCCGACCTGGTGGTGTTGATGTCCTTTCTTGTTTGAACGCTTGGAATGTACATGATTAGGGCTCGCCCCAGACGCGTTCTCCGGGTCTACGGGCGACGTTCGTACGTTCTCACCGTGCCCGGTGCAACGCTTTCTCAAGGAGTAATCATTCTAGTGCGGTTCAAGTTGGCAGTCACGGCCACGGCAGACGAACGGGACCACAACCTGCCACCGGTTCCACCAGCTGGAAAAGGTAAACCGACAGCCGCTGGATACAATTTGGCGATGTTAATTGAAGCCAATGTGCTGTGCTTCCAGTTTTCGGGCGGCGATGGCAGACACGAGGTTGCTGCTACCACGAATCATCGTAATGAGCCCCTTTTCGGGGCTTCGTAGGGACCTCCGGAGTGCTAATTTAGCATCTCTCTCGGGTGCTATAAATTGCTAGACCGTGAAATTAATGATCCAGCGACGCGCAGGTACGGGATTTACGATTCGACTCAATGTCTTGAGACACTCTAACTTCGGGCGGGGGTCGGTTATTGATTTGTGTGGCTGCTAGGTTGGCAATATGTGTTTGGAGGCTGCAATTTGCGATCCACTCGAAGATACGGAATTTAAAGTGAATTTTATTATCTTACATACTCGAGCCGCTTCAAAACGGTGCCGACTTGTGCTCAAAGAACAAGAAGACGCTAGAGGTGATAAAGTGCTTTTACGTAGGATACGGTACCATCAAAAACGTTATGTTGAGTAGCGTAAAAAAGCAGAGCTTGGTTTGAATGAGTGGAGCCATTTCATCCTTTTTGTGCAATCCGGACTCCGTTTTTTCCTAATAAAAACCATAAAAGCTTCAGAAGATGTGTAGTTGGTGATGTTGATTGTGGGATCGCTTGCCATCCTAGGCGATCGTCTTTAAGAAACCTTTGTTCGAGAGAGCTAATGGATTTTTTGCCCCAATAATTGAGCGAGACACTGCAGTGCATAGCACATACGTGAAAAATTGACACCCAAATGAGTGGAGAACCGGCTGAATTGCGGTCCGTGCTCTCAAATATCATTGCAACTAATTAAAAATAGAAAGGAAAGCCCCAGCAGCAGCGTTCGCCTTGGCCACAAGCAGGACGAACAAATTTACGGGTTCTTATTTGGGTGCTATTTTATACCCTTTCCGGGGCACTTTTAGTGCATGCATCAGCACATTCTCCAGCTCGCTTTATCTTCAATGCTTTTCGATTGGTCCTGCCGAATGAGAGTGTGTGTGTGTACCGCTGTGAATGGCACAATGGAAGCACGTCACGGAACGGAACTGAGCGTTAGAATTTTAAAATTTTACCCTCCCCCCAAACCGACCGACGGAGTTCGGAGTGTAGCGGAACCCGTCTCTAAGGGCATCGCCGGAGGCGAAAATTATAGACCCGCTTCCCTAAGTGGTGGTCAAAAAGGCGTTGCTTTCTATTAACGGGCGCTCGTTAGAAGCCGGCGCTTCAACATCAACCCCCGTCCCTGGGGGGGAACGGATGGTGAACCAAGCGAAAAAAAATGGCCAACGGGCGGCCGAACTGACCGAAAAAAGGACCTGTTTTTAACGGAGCACTTTTTCGAAGGAGCACTTCCTGCAATTATCCTGCAAGATAAATTAAAAGGTTGTTTTTTGTGCCTTTTATTTCCCTCGCCGGCTCTCGATCGGCAACACACTGTGGCTGCCGGCTGGCTGGAATCCATCTTGGCGATCGCGGCGCTGAATTCGTTAGGCAAATTGTTAAAAATTTTATTGTAGATAAATTCTCTCGCCAACGATTAAAAGCGCACTTGCCTTGTATTTCAGGCCCGGCCGGGAAAATGTGGGTCAACAGAGAGCAGGCGCAGAAAAATGGTCGCAACTTTTCGTAACATTCCAGTTCCGGGACAGTGGGGGTTCGGAAAGTTTATGCGCTTGGGTAGCCATTTTTTATAATGTTTCTTGGCCCCCGCCGAAAAAATCATAATATAAAGTGTTTTGCCTTCCCGCCGTTGTCGAACAATTAGTTTGTCGAACGGTGTGCCAATTGGACCCGTGCCAGACTGGCGATACCTTAGAAAGGCTCAGGCCCAACCAGATTTATTGTTTGCTAAATGGATGCCATAGAGTCGTTAGTTTGTTAGATTTTTTGTTATTGTTTACAACGGTTAAAAGGTTGGTCCGTTTCTTAGTTCTTGAAACTTCTTCTGAGCTTAATTAATAGAGCACCATTTGGCTCCAGGAAAAATTAAACTCTGTTCGTTGTTTGCGGGTCCAGCTTGCCAAACAACAAATTAATCTGAAACTTTTCCATAGACTTTCAAATACAATCTTTGGTTAGGTTGGTCGATTCTCGATCAAGACAGTTTGAAAGGTGCATAGATCATCGATTTATCTGTCTGCCAAGAAACTGAGGTAATTGATGAAGTTATTAGTTTACTAGTTCTTCCCGGCGTGCGTCGCGACGCCTCATTTCACTCCCGTTTCGCGATGATCCGGCGTTTCAGAGGATCGGACGTTCCGGTGACGTATCCGATCCCTTCCCTTCCCTGCATGGCAAAACTCGCGCCAACCGAATTTGGCTCAAATTGCTTGCAAACTATCCGAGTTTTGCTGAAATTAACCCAGATTTTGTAGGGGAACCCCGCTTTGTAAAGTGGGGATGGGTTTCAAACATTCATTAGAACATTTCCCCGAAACTCTCAACTGTAGAATTTGGTTCGATTTGTTCGAAAACAACCCAAATTATCCTGAATTTTCGTTTGTATGGGAGCCCCCTTCCCGGAGTTGTGGGAGGGCCGAACTGACCTATATTCACTGTCCGGTGTCAGAAACCTACCATGTGCAAAATTTCTCGCGGATTGGTTCAGTAGTTTTGGAGCAATACGAAAAAAATCCGATTTTTTAATGAAATTTTGAAAAAATCTAAAACCCGAAAAATCCGAAATTTTACAAGGGTAGCAGGAGCGACTGGTAGGTAGCACCAGTGACTTGCATGCAATATTGCACGCAACATTGCATACGTGATTTGCTTTTCAAAACTTGTATACAATTTTGCTTGCAATGTTGTATGCAATCCTTGCGATTGCGTAGCTTGCTTGGAAAAATTTTGTAATAATATTGCATGATACGGCCGAACAATATTTTCGGCAATATTTCAATATTATTGCTTGTGACATATTTTGGTGCAATTTTCCGCTGCATGATTCGTAGAACTTGTACACCCAAAAGATTGGTAGAACCTGATGCTACCTTACAGTCGCTCCTGTTTCCCTATTGTTTTTGCGGCTTCGGATAACCAATTTTTTTCGTGTAATCTGGCTGGTACTGCAAAGTTTTGACGAATTTTTGAAACGGATTTTTCCGATTGAAAAAACTGACCTTCCGCTTGCTGAGTGTTACGCATACTGCACAAGACACTGGAGTGGCTAAGAAGCGGCGCAGCATGCGAAACTATCTGCGTCAGACAGTGTCAAGTTCTATTGCTCGGTATTGCGCCATCGCACGAGTATTTCAAAATAGTGTTGTTCCAGTCAAAAAGCGGTCATGTACTTATGATTCGGTAAGCTATCGTAAAAGAGTTCTCGTAAGTCCTTAGCGTGGAATGATCGCCGCTAGTTACCTAATTATAGTCGTTGAAACTAATTGTCTGTCTCGTCCTGTGTATAACGAACCTGGAATGGCATCCGGTGGATCCGCGCCAGTCGAATAGAATAATTGGGTGTTTGACGTCATGATGTTGTGTGATGTTTTCCATCAATTCGGCAACTAAACACCCAGCAGCGGCCTCATCCGCGCTAATCAAACTACATAAATTTTATGAAAATGAAAACAAAAGCCACCCAGCAATCATCGACCATCGGGCACTTGAAAATTGCGGTGGTTTATAAACCAACCTTGTGCGACCCGCGCGTGTTTGTGTGTGTGCTTCGCAAAGTTGTTGTTTTCCACCACACATTATTTAATGGGTGGCCCCATGGCCCCATCGTGTCCGGTCCCTGCCCGTGCGGGGCGTGCGAAAGTAGCATTAAAATTCAATTGGAATTTGCATATCAAATTATTATGAAATTGGAAAACATATTTCCAATTTTTATCTCATTAATAATGAAAAATACTAAAATGTACCGTGGCGTGGGTGCCTTTTATTTCCCTCGCCGGCTCTCGATCGGCAACACACTGTGGCTGCCGGCTGGCTGGAATCCATCTTGGCGATCGCGGCGCTGAATTCGTTAGGCAAATTGTTAAAAATTTTATTGTAGATAAATTCTCTCGCCAACGATTAAAAGCGCACTTGCCTTGTATTTCAGGCCCGGCCGGGAAAATGTGGGTCAACAGAGAGCAGGCGCAGAAAAATGGTCGCAACTTTTCGTAACATTCCAGTTCCGGGACAGTGGGGGTTCGGAAAGTTTATGCGCTTGGGTAGCCATTTTTTATAATGTTTCTTGGCCCCCGCCGAAAAAATCATAATATAAAGTGTTTTGCCTTCCCGCCGTTGTCGAACAATTAGTTTGTCGAACGGTGTGCCAATTGGACCCGTGCCAGACTGGCGATACCTTAGAAAGGCTCAGGCCCAACCAGATTTATTGTTTGCTAAATGGATGCCATAGAGTCGTTAGTTTGTTAGATTTTTTGTTATTGTTTACAACGGTTAAAAGGTTGGTCCGTTTCTTAGTTCTTGAAACTTCTTCTGAGCTTAATTAATAGAGCACCATTTGGCTCCAGGAAAAATTAAACTCTGTTCGTTGTTTGCGGGTCCAGCTTGCCAAACAACAAATTAATCTGAAACTTTTCCATAGACTTTCAAATACAATCTTTGGTTAGGTTGGTCGATTCTCGATCAAGACAGTTTGAAAGGTGCATAGATCATCGATTTATCTGTCTGCCAAGAAACTGAGGTAATTGATGAAGTTATTAGTTTACTAGTTCTTCCCGGCGTGCGTCGCGACGCCTCATTTCACTCCCGTTTCGCGATGATCCGGCGTTTCAGAGGATCGGACGTTCCGGTGACGTATCCGATCCCTTCCCTTCCCTGCATGGCAAAACTCGCGCCAACCGAATTTGGCTCAAATTGCTTGCAAACTATCCGAGTTTTGCTGAAATTAACCCAGATTTTGTAGGGGAACCCCGCTTTGTAAAGTGGGGATGGGTTTCAAACATTCATTAGAACATTTCCCCGAAACTCTCAACTGTAGAATTTGGTTCGATTTGTTCGAAAACAACCCAAATTATCCTGAATTTTCGTTTGTATGGGAGCCCCCTTCCCGGAGTTGTGGGAGGGCCGAACTGACCTATATTCACTGTCCGGTGTCAGAAACCTACCATGTGCAAAATTTCTCGCGGATTGGTTCAGTAGTTTTGGAGCAATACGAAAAAAATCCGATTTTTTAATGAAATTTTGAAAAAATCTAAAACCCGAAAAATCCGAAATTTTACAAGGGTAGCAGGAGCGACTGGTAGGTAGCACCAGTGACTTGCATGCAATATTGCACGCAACATTGCATACGTGATTTGCTTTTCAAAACTTGTATACAATTTTGCTTGCAATGTTGTATGCAATCCTTGCGATTGCGTAGCTTGCTTGGAAAAATTTTGTAATAATATTGCATGATACGGCCGAACAATATTTTCGGCAATATTTCAATATTATTGCTTGTGACATATTTTGGTGCAATTTTCCGCTGCATGATTCGTAGAACTTGTACACCCAAAAGATTGGTAGAACCTGATGCTACCTTACAGTCGCTCCTGTTTCCCTATTGTTTTTGCGGCTTCGGATAACCAATTTTTTTCGTGTAATCTGGCTGGTACTGCAAAGTTTTGACGAATTTTTGAAACGGATTTTTCCGATTGAAAAAACTGACCTTCCGCTTGCTGAGTGTTACGCATACTGCACAAGACACTGGAGTGGCTAAGAAGCGGCGCAGCATGCGAAACTATCTGCGTCAGACAGTGTCAAGTTCTATTGCTCGGTATTGCGCCATCGCACGAGTATTTCAAAATAGTGTTGTTCCAGTCAAAAAGCGGTCATGTACTTATGATTCGGTAAGCTATCGTAAAAGAGTTCTCGTAAGTCCTTAGCGTGGAATGATCGCCGCTAGTTACCTAATTATAGTCGTTGAAACTAATTGTCTGTCTCGTCCTGTGTATAACGAACCTGGAATGGCATCCGGTGGATCCGCGCCAGTCGAATAGAATAATTGGGTGTTTGACGTCATGATGTTGTGTGATGTTTTCCATCAATTCGGCAACTAAACACCCAGCAGCGGCCTCATCCGCGCTAATCAAACTACATAAATTTTATGAAAATGAAAACAAAAGCCACCCAGCAATCATCGACCATCGGGCACTTGAAAATTGCGGTGGTTTATAAACCAACCTTGTGCGACCCGCGCGTGTTTGTGTGTGTGCTTCGCAAAGTTGTTGTTTTCCACCACACATTATTTAATGGGTGGCCCCATGGCCCCATCGTGTCCGGTCCCTGCCCGTGCGGGGCGTGCGAAAGTAGCATTAAAATTCAATTGGAATTTGCATATCAAATTATTATGAAATTGGAAAACATATTTCCAATTTTTATCTCATTAATAATGAAAAATACTAAAATGTACCGTGGCGTGGTGAAGTGGGGCTGCGAACAGTAACGGCAGGCAGAAAGTGTGGCTGGCTGGATGATTATTCATTCGAAACCCGTCGATGTCGCCGGTGCGGGAGGCGCTGGCAGCGAAGGTCGGGTGGTCACTACCCGGGCTGTGGTATTTTAGATATGTTTGTTTATGTAGTGTGCACTTAATGTAGTGGTGTGGTGGCCCTATTAAGCGCCCGCCCTCCCCGTTACTTACATCGGCCAGCGGTTGTCGTCCATTTTGGCCATTTTTCAGCGCCAGCCAGCGATTGGCAAGGACCCGCGTTTTTTATAGCACGCCAGGCTGCGGGGGCACAGTTCGTTAGACAGGTGGTGCATGTTTGGAATTGGAAGCTCGGCCATGGCCACCTAAAACCCCGTTGACCTGTGCGCCCGGGAGTGTGGCGGGAGCATATGGTTGCGGTTGGGCGCAAACAGTTTGTTGGCCACTCGAGCGCAATGAGCATCGATTAAGTTAAGCGAATATAATATGAACAGCCGAACCGTTGTTTGTTGGTAACAATTATTATTGCAACGCACGCTGACTTTCGCGGCCTGGGTGCTATGCTCAGTGCGGTGTTGGTGCAAGGGGACCCTCCACGGGGGACCGGATTGAACAAGGTCCGTTCGTTCGTTCGACCGTTGATTAGCTGCCCGGGTTTTGCCAGGGCGCACCCAGCCGGCCGGAGGAATCAAGAAAGAAAAACAGGTCCTGCGACAACTCTGGCCCCACAGGACTAGTGGGTGGGGCGGTGAGGTGTTTGGCATTTGCAGTCGGTCGGAAAACCGCCCACCACCCCCACAGAGGGCCTAATCAATGATGCGTTGCAAATAATCAAATATATGCATGAAAAATTTGTTATTTAGATTGAGCTCCGGGCGTTTCGGGTTTTCGGGCGAATTAGTTTATGCTCACGGCGTTGGCCTCCCCCCGGGCGAGGCGGGAGCTACGGGGCCACCTTCGCCCTCCGCCGGAGTCGGAAGTAGCGAAAGTTTTGCGATTCTCGGCACGCGCAGGCACGACGGTAACCTGCGCCGCCGTACGGTGGCGATCGGGAGCATGTTTCCTGGTGCATTAAATTTCGTCCCACACCCATTATCTGGCCCGGCGGCCGGCACACGTGACCCCGGTCATCCCCGGGCCGGCTGGCCGGATGAATTCCGAAATTAGCTGAATGACTCCTCAATTTGGTTGTTTCCCGCGGGGAGGCGTGCCGAAGAGCCGGCCGGTCGGTCCCTCGGGAGGCACTCGATAAATTTTCCACCTAATTAGATTACGGTTCATTTAAATATCAATGGATTCCCCGCCACCGCCGCTGCCAACCGGTGTCCACCGGTCGGCCACCGGGGAATCACGCGGAAATGAGAGCCAATTTTCGGGACGGCGTCATGTTTTGGTGCCTCCTTTTTCCCCGTTTTCATTATTATTGCGGAGGTTTCAAGGCTTCGCGGAACACGAATTTGCGATTCTGTTGTTGTCAGTGGGCAATGAAGGAGCCAGTGTGGGGTTTGGTAACGTCAAAATGTAGCATTTAGTAACATATTGCGCACATTGTTTTGGACGTTCGTTGCATTTAGCGATTGTGTAGTTTGTGTTTTTTCTAGTCTAAAATGATGCAATGAATCAAGGCATTATTGGAATAAAGGCAAACATAGAAAATGTCTTAAAAAGTAGTTAAAGGGAACCACGGCAGCTCGCGGTTACACGCACTAGGGCAAACACTTACCTGCCGTCGGATCATTACCACAGCGGATTGTCACCAGCGATGATCTCTCTTCACTACGAACCGCGTGGCGACACGGTTCTTCTTTTAACCGCCAATATTCTAAACTGTTGAAAGTAACTGAACCACCCGCGTGTACTTACTTGTTACATTTCATTTGTAACAACACCTGTAAATTTAATTTCTGGTAAGGTAAACCAACATAAAATGTATTACCGAGAACACATGGAGCCTTCCTTCAAAAACTCATTCTTGAGATCGAGGAACACGGATTGCCTACATCTTGGCGCACATGCCAAGATTGCTATACACAGAGTCAGTTTAGAACTTAGGAAAGCGCCTGAATGTATGCAATCGAACTAGAATCGAATCTTTTCTGGGATTTGTAGATTTTACTGACTTTTTGCTGATCGTCGTCAGTGAAACACTGAGAACCGTAAACAATTGGCGAATGAAAGTACCGAAAAATTCTGCCGACGATTTGTTGTGATCATAATTTTTATTTTCATTAACTTCTGTTCTTCAGTCAAAAGATCTATAAACAACTAGGCAACAACTTGTCGGTGCGAGTATCGACCAACCGCACCCACCTCGCCAGCTCCCGGGCCAATTCGTCCCACCTCGGCCAGGAAACGGCGGTGCATTACCAGTCCCTTAAGCACCGTCGTCCCGGCGTCAGCGGACCAAATGGACCACGTGCTGAGCTATTGAGACCGTGGTGGGCTGCGCATTGGCACAGGTCCGAACATTTCAAGATTTTTTCCATCGGAATACGATCACTTCGTCATCCTTTCGTATACGCGCTGTAGCTGCTTCTGATTTACATATATCCCTTTCCCTCTCTCTCTCTTTCTCTCTTGCTCGGTCTATCCTAATCCCGGTCGACTGAAACAGCTATCGATCGATTCAATGAAGCACAACAGGCGGGGCGCACTAGTTGGGGACGCAACCTGCTGGTCGTCCGGTTCCGCATAGCAAAAAAGCGTCATTAGGCAAATAATCTAATCGTTATCACATCTGGTGTCTCAGCTGTCTGAGCTGGCGATCCGCACCGCCCTAGTGCGACTCATAGTGCTGCTGGTGATGGTGTTGTTCCTGCTGCTGTTGGTGTTGTTGCTGCTGGAACTGTTGGTCCTGGTGCGCATGGTAGATCTGCTGCTGGTGCTGCTGATACTGGTGGTACTGCTGCTCCTGCTGTTGGTGCTGCTGCTCCTGTTGCTGGTGCAGTTTGTGTTGCTGCTGGTGGTGTTGTGGCTGCGCTTCTTGATGGTACGTGGGCTCATCCTGCTGGTAGACAAGAGCTTGAGGTTGCTGATGCAGCTGGTGTTGCTGCTGGTGGTGCTGTGGCTGCGCTTCTTGATGGTACGTGGGCTCATCCTGCTGGTAGACCAGAGCCTGAGGTTGCTCGTGGTAGAAGTGTTCCTGCTGCTGGTGCTGCTGCTGTTCCTGGTGATGGTACTCGGTTTCCGGCTTCTTCTCGCTGACCGGCACCGGCACGTAAAGCTTCTCCTTCACCGGCACGGGCACTTCCTTTTGGACGGCGAACTTAACCTCCTTGTAGACTGGCACCGGACGGTCGATCGGTACCTTCACCTCGTATGGCACAGCCTTCTCCACTGTGTACGGGAACTTCTTCTCGACCGTGTACGGTGCTGGGTAAGGGACTTTCACCTCAACCTTGTAGGGCTTGGGCACCTCCACTTTGTAGGGCTTGTCAACGGCGACCTTCACCTCGTAAGGGACCTTCTTCTCGACAACGACCGGATACGGCTTGAGGACCTCTACCTTGACCGGGCGGGGAACCTCTACCTTGTAGGGCTTGTCGACTGGCACCTTCACCTCATACGGTACCTTTCGGTAAACGACGTACGGCTTCGGGACGGCCACCTCGTACTTCACTTCGTACGGGACCTTCTTCTCGACGGTCACTGGCACCGGGACGGGCACCTTTACCTCGTACGGAATCTTCTTCTCCACGAGATACGGCTTGGGTACGTGCACTTTCACCTCGTACGGTTTGTCGACCGGCACCTTGACCTCGTACGGGATCTTCTTGTAGACGGTGTACGGTTCCGGGACGTGGACCGTATACTTGACGTATTCCTTGTAGTGGACCGGCACCTTCTTCTCGACCAGGTATGGCTTCGGGATCGCCACCTTCACCTCGTACGGTACCTTCTTCTCGACCGTGTAGGGAATGTGCTTCTCGACCGTGTACGGCACCGGGATCTTCTTCTCGATCGTGATCGTCTTGATCGGCTGCTCGTACTTCACGTGCTGGTGGTGCTGCAGGATGTTGTACTGCAGCTGGGGGCCATTGCTGCTGCTGCTGCTGTGGTACTGATGCGGATGCTGCAGCTGGTAGCTGTGCTGCTCGGCGTATCCGTGCGACAGCTGGTTCCAGTCGCCCACCGACGCGCCCCGCTTCTCCAGGCGTTGAGATTCCTTTGGCTCAGCTTCTGCGCTTCTCTCGTCGGCCGCCGTCTGCTGTTCCGCTGCAGCGCCGCCCTCAGCAGTGGCCAGTGCCACCAGCAGGGCCAGGCAGCAAGGGATGATAAACTGTGGAGTGCAGACCGGAATGGATGGGATTGGATTGAGTAACCACGCTGAAACCCGGAGATGGTTTATGAATTTTCATAATTTGCCAACATCATCATCATCACCCTGCCACGCGTTACATGACGCCGCACATGAACCGGAAAGCCCACCACGGATGCCACGAACCATCGGAAGTCATTGGACTCTCGGAACGGAACGGCACGGAACGGAACGAAATCGAATTGAGTTGGGCGAATGGGCGAAATGGAAGAAACTCTCTCGGACGCAGCGCATGTCGTAACGCGCCTAATTGCCACCCAATTTCGCCACTGGCCCCTCCGCCTCCGGAAGAGGTGCCGTGCGTGTGGATTGCCGAAATAAATATGACGGACAATCGGAGCGAGCGATGCGCGCGGGTTTCTCTGTGGGCCAATGTGGGCCACTTTCCATCCCGGGGTCTCCCGGGGCGGCTGGAGTCGGCGGCTCATAAGGCGCCACGATAGTCGATCGATTCGATCGCTTGGATCGATCGTTGATCGAGACCGACGCCAGAGATCCCACCAGAAAGATGATTAACCCACACTACCCCGAAACATGAATCTCACTTTTCGCAGGCCATCGGGGAGGCCCCGCAATCAAATGGGACAAAGAAAGTGAAGAGCGCGTCACAGATTGGGGCCGTCAGGGTTCCGTTAGCCGATTTCACTGATTCTGCGCCCATTATCCTATCAATCGCATCGGCGCCCAGGTCCAAGTCCAAAACGGGGTAAGAGGTCTCTGCGCCACACACACACACACACACACATAGACAGCATCCCAGAGAGCCAACGTACCATACGCATCGTGCACTGTCGATTCACCAAAAACACGCCGTTGTTGCGCCGTCCACTTTTACGTTCGCACCTGCACAATAGTACCGGAGATAGCGAGACCAGAGAAAGAACTGACTTTCGGAGGGCCCCGGCCGCAGCTTATATAGGCGCGAACGCGGTGTGCCCGATCCGCGGGTCCGCGGGTCAGCCACCTGTGTTGGCCACCGACGGTGATCCTATCCGCCGTCAAGCTTCGGCGCTGTTTTCTTCTTCTCCTTCCCTCCGGATTCGGACGGAAGTGATGCGTGAATCTTGCAAACACCATTACGACCGATATCGGCTGGCTCAGGATTGCGCTCGGCGAAGGCTCGCCGAAGGGTTGCGACTACCCCGGGTGACCACCGATGGGTGTCGCGCGGTCTCTTTTCGGTGCTTTCTGTTTTTCGTCCATTTTATCAATATTTTTCGGTTGTTTGACGATGTGCAGAGACGACGCAGAGACGTGTCTCGACCTGCGCCATAGAATTGTAAATTTTCTCGAACTCGAAACTCGCGCACAGAGAAAGAGCAGTAAGATTGGGGTAAAGTTGGGCCACCGCACCGCACCTGGGCACCGGAATTCATTAAAAAACGTGCCGTGGAAAACTAAATGAAAAGTTTATAGCCACCGTCTTCGGTCGAAGTTGCGGCGAAGGAACTTTCCGCATTTTTTCGGGCGCGCGAATGAAAAAGTTTCTTTTTCCGGCAGAAAACACTCCGGCCGGTCGGGCAGAAGACGTCGAAGACGTTGGTCAAGGGTGGCCTCCGAGTGGAAGATTAACTCAGTGCGCCGAGGAACGAGGCGCCGATGCGTGGTATATTGTGTTTTCCAACGTCCACAATTAATAGCGTTTCGCGCCGGAATTAGAAAGACGCCCCTTTAGGGGTGGGCGAATCAAACGGTTGTCACAAAACAACGTGTCACGTGGAAAACTGCAGCAAATTTGTCGTCCAATGTTGTCACACCGTCCCCATTTCGGGCAGTCAATGAAGCGCGTTTCGAGGAAATTTATGGCAACCGATTCCGCAACATTCCGATTGATAGTAAATTGTCGAAATCGGTGGCGAATTCGAAGGGGCCATTTTTCGTGGATCATCTGAAGCACAACCGCACAACCTAGTGCAACCCTAGTGGGTCGTGGGCTGGGTGGTGTTATCGGCCATCAGCCACCGAGGGGTGGCAAAGTTTACGATACATCAACCGGCCGGAATGGATTCGTTGCGCAATAAACCGAGGTTGCCACCGGCGAAAGAGTTGTGTGTGCGTTTAACGGGCACGGGCTAATTATAAGTATTTGGTTCGGTTGGGGTGATGCTTTTTTATTTCTTCGTAAACTTTCGGCCAGCAAAATGTCGGGTGAATGCCTCGCTCAAGGTGCAACATTATCATAATTGTGATAGAAACTGGAACTGGGCAATCCAACGAGCGCAGCTAACCCTTCAACCCCTCTCTCGAGTGCGTTGAATAACATCCGGAATGCAGCCGAAAAGGGAGCCCACACACACGCGGAGCATAGACATAATTTTGGGGTGTGTAAACGATGACGTAGCTCGTGATGGGCCCGCACGAGATGTAACATCGAAATCGTTCATCGTTCACGCGTAATGTGCGTTTAAATCACCGACCGTCGGAAAAATGGTCCAAACATTGCCAGCATTAGGTGGCGCGGCTCACGGTTCACGGCTTGGGCTCGGGCCAGCTTCGGGCGACTTATTTACTGCCATAAATATTCATTGTCATATTTGGCATTCAGATTGATGCTAATGTAAAATGCTCGCAAACTTAGCCCGGGGCCGCCCACCGGAGCACCGGAGCGCACCTCAGGCGAGCTTAGCATAACTTGTAAATCCCATTTCCTCGTTCCGGGCGTGCGGGCAGCCTTTCATTAAATCACAGAACTTGATCACAGAAACTATCACCCTGCTAAAGCGAGGGGCCCGGGTGTTGAGTGAAATACACACTATCGAGCCAGCGGGACTTTGTTGCTCACTTGCGCCAGACAAGTTCTGGGACAAGATCGTTATCTCTCGACAATCTTCCTGGGTCCTGCAGGGGCATGACGGGTAGCACGGTGGACGCGTTACCGGCCGTGATTGTGCTGTGAGAAATCGTTACACGTTTGCCGGTTTGCCGGTGACTTCTAATTGTGAACTCGGAAGCGTTCATAAATTAACCAACCAACCGACCAGCCAAGGCCTGGAGTGGAGCGGTCGGTACGACCGGAATGTGGATTTACGATGCGGCAGGATCGAATCGAATGCGTATTGCTGGCCGCTTAGAGCAGCACGAGTCAATTTACTTTGTGCGAGGATACACATAATAATAATAATCATCGTCGTCATCGTCGTGTGGATCCGACTGGTGTTACTGATGCCTCCTTCGATCGGTCTCGGCCTTCGAACGATGCGGCACGTGGTGAAGTGGTGCATCCGATGGGCTGGCGGGCGTCAGTCTTCAATATTTAATTAAAGGATCGTCGGTGGGTGCTGCACTACGTTTCGGAACGTTAGCGATGATGCATTAGCTAAGCCGGCGTGCAGATAGCAACGCATGGCAAACCCGGTCCGGTAGTTTGGCTTAACAGCTCCCTCATCTGACTGTGGAATCAAAAGAAACCCTTATCGACAAGATGATTACAACATGATAGGGTAGGGCCGGATCTGCTATCATTAATCACACGTTTGCATCTTCAGTTTTACACCAGCAAGTGGCACTAGTTTATGCTGGTTGTAACGGGTGACAATGTTTCGCTGACATCCCCTGGCTGGCGTTCAATACCTTTACATTTACTTCACTCGACAGGCACTCCGGAGTTTAGATGGCCAAATGACATCGTTCTGGTGAACGTTAAAACATTGAATTAGGCTAACATGAATTTATAATTAAAAGGCCTAAAAGGAGGAAGCTTTTCTTTTCAAAGCATTTCTCTTTTTTCTATGCATATCAATTTACCTATTTGGAATACTTAGACTTTTTTCCAATCAAAATCGTGTCTGGTGTACAATTGTTCGTTACTAACTTATATTTTTATCTTCGATATTTTGTAGGTTGACGTGAGACAAAGTTTACTTGAGGAGTCTATCAAGTTAAAAGAAATGAAACAATAGACACACATTTTTTATTATTTTTTTAATGTCCTTGAACGTTTTATGTCAACAATTTAAATTTTATCATAAAGTTCCTACCATTCCTAACAAGAATTTCATTAACCGATGAATGAACCATTTGTTTACGTTAACGCATCCCGTTGCGAAAAATCGAATTTTCCTGTTCCACTTCCGGACGCGTGACCTTGAACGATAAAAGCGGGAAAATCAAAACAAGTGATTTATGATTGGCCCTAATCACACGCAATCGAGCATGGAGGACGACCAGACAACCAGAACAGACCGATTGGTACATTTTGAATGGCCAGCGCCCGCCAGAGTAACGACGGGCCGCAGGATCGCAGGACATCGTCCTTTGGCTCGGGTCCGTGCGTAATAAATTCCCAAGCCCAAACCAATCCGATTCTCACCACTCCAGATTTGTATCGGATCGAATGAAACTGTCAATATGTGAGATTTGGTGAAATCCTACACCGCTCACCGGAACCAGGGTTCGGGCAGGCCTCCAACCGATCCAACCCTATCGCCGTACGCGGAGCCGTCAGTTTAAATTTCAGGATAATAATTTTTTCCCTACCGTACCATTTTTCAACGACCGTATCCCGTATCACTGGCGTGGGCCAGTGATTTTGAGTGGTGTTGAGTGGAACCGAACCGGATAGAAAATTGCGGCCCGTGAAGCCCGTGATAAGATACCGACAAGGCTGACTATGCGTTTGCTGCTCCATTTGGCCCCATTTTTCAGTCCGCATCCCGGCATCGGCGTAGACACCCCGGGTAGACAGCAGCGGATCCGAACCGAAGGCGGGCAACGAAAGACGGCCCAAGGCGGGGCCAGCGGACAGGGCAGAGCGGGAATTCAACTAAGCGTACGGATCGGTGAAGGATCAACGTCATTTCTTTTCGGGATCCTAGTAATCCGACAGAAAGGTTGAGGCCGGTTAAATGGTCGGGATGGTGGCCGCAAGGCCCGACCTCTGGCCAGGCTTTTCCGGGCGGCTACGTTACGTTGCGTGCGAAGTGCGCCGGTGGGAGAAAGTGTAGAAAATAAATTAAGCTAAGCTATAGCCCTCTGCCAGCTGTACGTCGGGCACGGATTGACGAATGGCATAGTTTCCAAGCATAGTTTCCGGACTTTTCGGGCTTTGCCTGGACGAATGAATGTTTGCCTAGAGTTTGGCACCACCAGCTCTGTGGAGAAAGGAGCTCTGTGTAGATGTTTGGTGTACAAATTAGAAGCTCACACCCAAAGCTGCCGTCGGTCGGTTCGCATTTGCATGGCCGGAAGAAGATTAATCGAGTTACGCCATTTTACAACTGTGCATTATGGCCGCTGGTGAGTGAGTCTTGGGTCGTTCGGCTCGATTTAATTATCAATTCGAAGCAAAGCAAAGAAATGATTATTAAAATTGCCCACAAACTAAATGATCTGAACTTTGTCTGAAATCTAAATACTGAACTTTGTTAAAAATCAGTATATTTTATCACAAAAAATCGAGCCTTCATGAAGATAAACCCTTTTACCCCCTTTTTACACATTTATTCATTACAATTCAATATTTGTTATTGATCTCTAGAGATTTGAAATATTAATCCTCACAAAGCCCTAGGCCAACAGGCAGACGGTTGTGTGGAAAAGTTTTGTAATTTCAAGGCCATACATTTGGCCCTATTCAAACAACAAACCTTGTTTTGTCTATGACCATAACCAATTAGTTCTGGCTAGCGTCTTAAGAAGGGCCGTCACCGGTTGGCAATCCATTTGAATGTCAAGAGCAATTCGGCCAACCTTTTCTACTGGTGTTCGTAACCGTAATGTAATGAAAACAGATAGCGTAAAACAAATTGAAGCAAAAAAATCCAAACATCATTCTTTGGCGTCCTGGCGCCAAGACCAAGGCCCCGGAAAAAAGAACATTCTGATACCTATTTCCTTCGCATTTGCGCTTATCGTCGGGCGCTGTCTTCTCGCACATCCATCTCTCTTATCGGCCAGCCTTCCACTGACTGTTCGTTGGTTTGCTGGCTCCCGGAGGCCGTGCCTTTATTTGTTGGGTATCAAATTTTTATTTATATGCTGTTGTGCTTCATCTTGCCTTTCACCAGTGTAGCGATGTGCGATCAAGAGGTTTCAGCAGCATCAGAAGAAGCAGAGATCGGAATTTATCTTCAAAAACCCCGGCTGTCACTGATCTCGGGTTTTTTTGCAGTGCTTGCGGTAGGAACGTTCCTTTCAGGAATAAAACTGCGTTGTGTCTTGCGCCGTGTTGAGCGCGAGATAACCTAAAGCAAAACCCTGCAATCCAATAGAAAGTGATGCATTTTGCTTTTTCTGCGTATTAGCTACTGTTTTCTGCTACTACACGTCCACGCGCCAATTTTCGTCTCTCACGAAACTTGCATTCTTTGATTTCCTTACTGCCGATTCCGTTTAACTATAATGGTTTTCTTCATATAAAAATATATCACAATTTATTCATGTATGTAGGTGAATGTGTATGATTTTATCGTTATCGATTTAGTCGTCAACGGTTCGGCTGTTGGGCAATGTTACAGTGCGAACGTAACGTATTCACATTTTCTTTCTTACGGATCAATTATCTATTTGCGAGACGCGGCCGTTTTGCTGTGAGATTGAATCAGCTCGATTGTTTCAACTATTGGCATTTGAGAACTAAAACACGCTAATACCAGACCCAGAGATAATCGGGAACCATTTTTGTGCAACATGCAACATGTTTAGTTCATTTATGAGATTTAAGCCTTCGCCAACAAGCACTAACATGAGTGTGAGTATATTGGAATTGTGGGATCATTTAAAACATCAGCAGAATACTACACCAAAAATGAGAAAAAAGAATGTCGCTTCATGTTAGACCGATCAACTAATATAACCAAATGGTATAAAATGTTAATTTTTAAATGGTAGTGTTCTTTATTGAAGAACTAGGTGTGTCCAGTCCCCCGATACACGTTCCTTTTCAGGCAACCCAGGAGGCCTGGACCCTTACGCAAAAAATAATATATTAATGGATAAATAAATCCTATTTACAGTTTGTCAATGAGTGTTGTGCGCTTGGATCATGTCACCATCCGAAATCATATTCGCCAAGATATTATCTTTCCGTTCAGCCCGGTTTCATTAATATTAAAATAATTTTAATGCATCTTACTTCAACGTGAAACTCTCCTCGGAATCACACTACAATGAACCATTTCCATAAATAAACCCCAGAACGCGTCGGTTCAACTCGGGCCAGACGGATACCGCTGGCTTCGGCATGGTTTCATAATTTTTCCTTGTACAACTGCCTCGGAAACTTTGGCATTGGACGTACCGTGAAGCAGAGCAGCAGAGCCCGTTCCATGTGAAGTGGCTAAGGGCGCTGACTGCCAAAGGACACTCCGGAGCACGCCCG